>NC_081183.1:181032050-181332050 GCF_029867415.1 Vicia villosa
CTTAAGATGGTGCCTCTTCCAGAAACGAAAACTAAGTCCATTTTGGACGGTGAGATCGACCCTCCTGCGTTAGAAATTTAATTAGTGTGATTTTTGCCATTGCCTTTTTTTAATGTGTTTCTAATGACCCCTTCGTGAGAGACAGACTATTATGTATTCCTCATTTTAATGGTTGTACTATTTATTCCTCCCTTTGAATGGATCGCGTATTCTTGCCCTTTTTAGGGCTTTATTAATGGATTTTTTTTATTTTATTCAGTTATTTCATGATTTATTCTCATAAAAGTGTCATTTGTTGTAAAATAAATCGCACCTACAAGCAATCATATTTTGGTCAAGTTCATAAATGACTTTTATTCCTAGAGGTTAGGCGCGTTTAGAGAGTGGAATATTGACGTTTGTCAGATAAATATGAACAAGGACTCCCAAGGTTTTCCTTGATTCACCTTGGTTGGGCTCATAAATGACATTGTCGCTTTGGGCTTAATATCAGAGGGTGTGATGCTACCCTGGAAGGTGTAATGATGCCACTATAGGTGTAATAATACCACTATGGGTTCAATGATACTATTATAGATGCAATGATACCACTATGGATGCAATAAAGCCATTATGGGTGTAATGATGCCATTATAGGCGTAATGATTCCACTATGGGCGCTATTTAAATGCATCATACTTGGATCAGGATAGGGCGATTTGGTAAGTAGGACACATCGTTAAAAACCTTTCCCTTGTAGGGGATAAGAGTGTCACCTAATCATTTTCATTAATATTGACGAACCAAGAATACAATTTTAAACTATGATGCGGAGCCCTCTGATAATTAAAAAAATGAATTTTTCTTTCTCCTTTACTGAATTTCAAAATTTTATAATCAACTATAATATTTACTCAAATTTACTTAGTTCCTAGACCTGGAGTTGCCATTTCCATTGAGTTCTTCCAACGAATAAGTGAATCCCGTACCCTGTAAGAGCCCTCCTAATTGGGAGATAGTCTTCCAATCTTGGAAGGTGCTAGTACTTCTTTGAATATCAGGTATCCCTCTCCCGTTTATCTTGGTACGACTCTTGAATTTTCCTTTCTTATGTCTCTTTACTTTGCTGCAAACTCATGGATGTGTGTCATCTTTACATTTTATCAAGTAGATCAATGTCACATCTATGACATGCCTCATTTTCTTTGCAAATCGATGTCACATCTAAGGCATGCCCCATTTTCTTTGTAGATCGATGTCATATATATGGCATGCCTCATTTTCTTTGCAAATCGATGTCACATCTAAGACATGCCTCATTTTTTGTAAGGAGAAAACATTGTGAGAAATGAATTTATACAAGCTATCAAACGTAAATGAAAAATTGGAGCAAGGGGATTCATGTTATTTTAAGAAGATGAGAAAAACAATGTGGGTGTACTTTTAGCTTTCTCACTAAAATGTTCATATCGCTAGTTTTGTGTGTTAATCTCAACAAGTAGCATGGTTTCAGAGCCATACATCATCTTAAATGATGTCTCTTTGGTGGATGAGTGTGGTGTTGTGTGATATAATCATAGTACTTCATGCAATTTTCAAGCCACAATCCTTTCTCTTCATCGAGCTTCCTCTTGAATTCGGACAGGATGATTTTATTGGCATATTAAACTTATCTGTTGGATTAGGGATGCTCCACCAAGATGAATTTGGTTTATATTTTCAAATGTTTGCAGAACTTGACCATTCTGGAACTAGCAAAATTGTTCCTATTATTTGAGATGATGCACTTTGGGATACTGGAATCTACAAATTAGTCATTTCCAATAAAAACTCCTGACCATGTTTGTCATCATCATGTACATTGCTTCTGCTTTGATCCACTTGGTGAAATAACTGTGGCTTGTAAGAAAAAACTTTAATTGCCTTAGAGCAAGAGGAAAAGGCCCTAGAATGTCCAAGTCCCATTAATAAAACGGTTTCTTGAATCCTAGTTGACACGTCTTCGCCACAAGAGCTAAATGTATGTCTCGTACCCATTATTATGACACAGTGGTTAAAGAGAATAAAGATTATGTGGAGAAATTTGACATGGCATGGGTTAGTTTTACCGAGGTCCCACGGTGGGTGTCAATTATACTTGAAAAAAGTACAATATTTGTGACTTCGCACATATATGACATGTTGAAGCCTCGATCGGTGTGAAGGTTGTTGAATATTATCAAAAAAAGTATACAAAATTAATATATTATACAATAATTACTTTTTCATCTTCAATCTTTTTCTTTATAAACTTATGATTAGTTTTATTACATTATCGTCAAATTTTATTTCGCTCTTCTTCTTACCGTTTAGCATAATTCGTAAATCTTTGAACAACTATCTATGTATGGTTACTTTTATTATATTGTCGTCAAATTTTGTTTCGCTTTTCTTTGCAACGTTTAGCGTAGCTCATAAATCTCGTAGCTTATAAATCTTTGTGCCGCTTAGTTTGAATACAATTGTTTTCTACTAAAATAATGCATTCAGCCCATTCAAAATATTTGTTTTTAAAAATCTTGTGATATTATATTTGATTTTGAATTTAGGGCACTAAACCTATATTTACACCCTTCATCAATTTCGAAATATTATTTTCTAAAAATTTTGTGATATTATATAAGATAAATGATATGGTGACACCAATCTTTGACACATACACCATACATTTATACGAAATTACTCTCTTCGTCCCAAAATATAAGAAAAAAATATTAAAAAACACAATTATTAAGAAAAGTAATAAGCAAAATAATTTGACATGTGGTTTTTTTTTAAAAAATTGCTCAGGAAGATGTAAAAACAATTATAATTAATTGTTGGTTATAGAAAAGATGAGAGAGAGGATAAATTAAATGCAATTTGCACTTCATTTTACCTTGAAAAAAATAAAATATATTTTTTTCTCTTATATTTTGGGACCAATAAATACATTTTTTTCTCTTATATTTGAGAACGAAGAGTATCTACTTTTTAATTTTTTTTTAATTATATTTATGTGCTTTAGAATTTGTGTTACCTTTAAAATAAAAAGAAACACATACAATACATTGTAAAGGATACAGTGTATAATTGTGGTGTCGTAATAGCATATCTCATTATATAAAAAGGTGTTGAATGTTATGAGAAAAATTTATACAAAAATCAATCACTATTATATAATTATTACTTTTTCATTTTGATTCATTTTCTTCATACAATTATCTGCGTACGATTAATTTTATTACATTATCGTCAAATTTTGTTTCGCTCTTCTTCACACCGTTTAGTGTAATTCATAAATTTTTGTGAATCTAGGGTTTATGATTTAGGATAGTTCATAAATCTTTGCGCGATTAGTTTTATTATTTATCGTCAAATCCTTTCGCTCTTCTTTACACCATTTAGTGTAGGTAATAAATCTTTGCGCCGCTTAGTTTGAATACAATTGTTTTCTACCAAAAACATGTATCCCGCCTATTCGAATTATTCATTTTTCTAAAATTCTTGTGATATATTATATTTGATTTTGAATTGACACTAAACCTACAGTTACACCCTTCATCAATTTCTTCCATCTTGCAAAATTTTGGTTTTGAAATGGTATCCATCTTATGTGAAGGGCTTCCTCATTTTCTCCAATGCCATCAGCTCATGAAACCCTAAAAGCCATTTTATTTTGAATTTTGCTTTGGCAAAATCTTACAGGTTTGACTTCCTCTTCTAATTTTCAAATCCTTTATTTTTTGTTCCTATACTATTAATCAATTAGATAATTCTCTTCTTTTTTTCAGAGTAGTTCCTCTTGCTTTCAGCTGCATAACAGAGAGCATTGAAGAAATTTCAACTACAAGGTTAGTTCATGTGAAAATCAGTATAAAGAGTGTGATGTTATGAATCTATTCTACTAAATATTCATATTTTATATTTATGCGAATATACTAACATTAATTTTCTTGTGTTTGAGAATATATGTAACTCTAATGATTGAGGCAGAATATAGTACCTGCAAAGGAAAAAATTTAGGGATCTTTGATGATTTGGTTTTTTTATTTACTCATTTTGCAATTTTAAAGAATCTCATGTGAAATTGACACGCACACTAAATGTTAAAAGAGACATCATTGAAGGTTTGAACCGGACTCTAACCTATCTAATGTTCTTACACATTTTTATATACACAAAACTTTTAGTTTTAGTTTATCAAAACATTTTTTTAAACAACATTTTTTGCGCATAAAAAGTCGACCATGAAAATTATCTACTTAGTACGACGGGTGATAGAGTGGTCGAGAGAGAACTAGTCTAATTGTGAGAGTTGAGAGAAAATTAAATAGAGGGTTAGAGACGGTCTTTAGAAGCGAATGGCTTCTACTATAAATTTAGCAAAAGACAACAATGTCATACACAATTTACTTATATTAAATATTTTTACTTTATAATACAAAATGACGGAAATATAGAATTAAAGTTAACTGGTGAAAATGAAGAACTTCATATGTTCTATGTGATATATAAGTATCGCTGAATCAAATATGAGGAGGAGGATGTATTGAATGTGTACCAAAACCACTTCGTTATATAAGACTCCACTTGATTTCAGTTTCAAAAAGTTTTAACAACAACCAAGTAAGTAGAGTCTTAAATCAAACAAACCTTGTGATTTTCCGCCAAACAGGGGTAATTAACTTTGACATAGGCACTATAGTTTACCATTCACCAAAAAACTTTCAAAGAAACAGAACTAAATTTCCGTTCAAACTGTTGTTGTATTATTTGGCCAATTTCTATTTTCATGTTGAATATTTGAAACTGAAAAGGGTAGGGAGCAGGAAAGAGGGCACAAACGCCAAATTGGGGAGGGGGGGAATCTGTACAAATATAGGTAGCCAAAAATTCAAAAGACCTATACCATGAGATCAATGCAACAGTAAATCTGAACAAAAGCAGATCTCAAGCTGGAAAAAAAAAAGGTTCAGGTAGACTACGCCAAGGAGATGAACTTCGCAGCAACAAAATCTCCTTGCCGCAGCCCCGTTTTCAGACGAACAATTATTGAAGTTATCAGAGCCTCGGCTATTGGTTCTTATTACCTTCACCAACCTCTTCCTCGGAAGCCTTCTTTGCTTCAGCAATCATAAGAGCAACCATGGCCCTGTGAATTGCTACATCTGCTCTAGAATGCAATTTTTTAGCCCTCTCTCTCTTTAACTTAGCTATTTTGCGTGCACGCTGAGCAGCATTTACTAAGTCACGCCGTCTAAACTCCTCTAGGTCTGAACCATTCAGTTGTTCAATCCACTGCTTCTGAGGGCTATCTGGTACGTACTTCCTGTGACCTGGTAACTCATATTTGACCACGTTTGTTCTAACCCCATTTCTTTTAGCTGACGACGATGGCAGTCTCTGGCTGTAAGAAGCTGGTGTATGTGAATCATTATTGTGCGTAAATGACCCAAGTTTCTTGGACTTGCTCCTGTTAATTTTCTGCATATGATTTCTGTAGTATACATCATTGCTCATAGAATAATATTTCATGCTGGCAGTATCCCGTTGGGAGAATACTCTTGGTGATGTCAGAGGCACTGGAGAATCATCCAAAGAATCATAACTATGGCCTGGATACCTTTCATCAGAAAATGCTGAGCCATTTGGTCTTCTTCCTGGAGTCGCAACAAATAGATGTAAGGAGAAAGTTTTTGAATTTTTTTCAAAGTGTAATTATAACCAATGAAATAAACTCTTACCATTAGTTTGGAAACCATCATGATATCGAAATCTGTTTGTATGCCCAGAGACTGATATTTTCTTTTGAGATCGATGTTTTAATCCCTTGTTCTGTGATTCCAAACCTCTTGGTTTCAGACAGAAAGCAAACATGGCTGGCTTCTCCAAAGTTGCACCCTTGTCCAGGCATCCATTAGAAGCAATGTTATTCTTAGTCACGGCTACTTCCCACTCCTTCAGTTGCTGTTGATATCGTTCCCACATAGGCATCTGAAAAGCACATGAAATTTTCAGGCAAACAATAATGGAGCATACACGTACCGGTCATCCCCAGAAAAAAGCAAGGTAAATTGTATAGTCATCATGCTTTCAGCCAATTGAACACAATATTACACCCACTTGTTATACTATAGCAAATGAAATGAATCATCTAAGTTAACTAATGATGAACCACTTGAATCAACTCTGTTAGTTTAACATATAACCCATGAAAACATCCTAGGATAAAGAAGTTACCACCAACCACCATATCAAGCCAACTGGCTACAAAACCGAAACCGAAACCGAAACCGAAACCTACCATACAATAATGAGCACAACAACATATCTTTTAATTTGGCATTTTTAGGGAGCAGTGGTTAGTACAGCTTTCTCAGTCCATTTTCTGTCTACTATTATTAAGAATGCTATAGTAGGAGATTTCAGTTCTTCAAGATTCATTGGCAGTGTAATTTTTTGGAAGTATTGTAGGGTTTAATAAATAAGTGGAATAAAATACCAAGTTTCTGAACCATTATTTGCTCCACCTTTTGTATCCCTAATGTTATTGACTTCTTAGTGTGTAATGTAGGAATTCTCCTAAAAACTTAGAGAAATTGGAGAGCTTTCCTATAGCTACTGTTCTTATATCTCTCTTCCCACCCCATTCTCTCATCCTACTTTTCAAGTGTCTCAGCAAAGCTAGTCTATCATTTCAAGACATTCATAAAAACATCATAAAGTGAACAAGAGTAATTGAACTGTACCTGAAAGTGTCGTATTAAAGCCATTCCCTTCTTCTGCCTTCTCTGGAGCCAATGGTCGTAAATGATCTTGACTAAACCCAAAGGCCCAACGTGAAACGTGAGTTCCTCTATTTCATGTGGTGTAAACTGATCACGCATCTTAGCATATGCAGCCTTTTCAAACAGGTCCATTGTCTTCTCAAACATCTCCTCCGTGATCCCATTCAAGTCACTGTTGTACTTATCAGAATTTTGAATGTTCGAAAACCATTGCTCATCCTCGCTATCCATGTCATACAGAACCCGGGATGGATTCAGAGCCATCTCAAAATCTGTTTCAACCTGTTGAAAATACATAGAGCTCCGAACAAAAGTTACCTCAGACCCGTTATCATCATTTTCTTCTATCAAGTGAACACCAGGAATAGGTATGTTTTTAACTGAAGCAGCACGCAGGTTCCGGTTGTAGCATTCCTCATGCATCTCCTTGAATAGAGCCCACTGACTCCTGTCAGGAAATTCCAAGATCCAATCCTTATCTCCTTTCCACATCATTGCATGTGTATAACGATTTGTTGATCCAAGCTGTATAAACTGAAGTGCTTTGTAGGAATACCTTGTAACTCCTAAAACTTTCACGGAGAGTTTCCACTCATTATGATCAAACAGCTCTAATACAACATGGGACCCATATTCTCTCCACCCTTTATCACCAGCTGTAATCAACACATTTGCATCACAAGATAAGCATTCAAAATTCTTTTCAGGGGCCCTAGTAACATCTGATGACTTCTTCTCACTAGCCTTTCTAATTCGTTTGTTAGGAAGCCCTTTCTGATTATGGCCTCTGTGCCTTGAACTTAACTCATACCCTGCAAAAGGCACTGAATATGACACTTGTGTACGTGGCTTTTTAGGTCCGCTGCTAAAATCATTGTAAAGAGAGTCAGGCTTGCCATCAGACCACAGATGTGACTGGAATCCCAATGACATCGAACTATTCCGGCTCCGGTAAGAACTTCTTGGAGCAGTTCGATTGGAGCTTGGAATAACACTTCCATTTACATTCCAAGACAAATCAGGAGACTGTTGAGCATTATTAGGCTTCTCAAATTCATCAACTGAAGGAATCTGGACACGGAGATCACCATTAAAAGAATGAGAACCTCCATCCACCTTATCCTGGTGTATTAAAGAATTTGAAGGTAAAGATCCTAGCTTTGGGGCTGAATGATGGGATTGTGACTCTCGTGAGCGTGTATTACCAAGCCCCTCAGAACCATGGGAAATAGAAGTTCCAGTACCTTGAAGACCAATACTCTGGTCATTTTGAGAGACTGCTTGATCACCACAAGCAGAGGGATCCATTAAAGGATCTAACCCAGGACAGGACCATCCATCACCTGTAGCATCATTTGACAAAGTCGTCGTATCTTTCTGCAGAATAATTTCTGAACTCCTGTTAGAGCAATCATCAATGTTAGAATAGTCATCAGTGACCAAACCAGAATCTTCCTGACCATCTGTTGTTTCCTGATTACAAAGGCCTACATGAGCTGTTGACTGCTCCATCAGCAACTTAAGATGCAAACAGAGGAAAAAGGTAGGTGCAGCAGCAAATGAAAGAGCAAATGGAGGAAGCTTCCTCTTGCCAGAATCAGAAGATTGATGAGTATTAACTTGAGAGGACACTTTGGAAAGACCCATGATGTTAATCCCTGGCCTACTCCTCTTCCTCATGACCTGTCATACAGAAGTTGCACAAATTGACTCAACAAATCCTAACATAAGCTAATTTGCAGCGATTCTTAAAAGCTTGGACATGATGTACAATAATGAAAATAGCAAAAAAGTATTAAATGTGGCAAGTAATGTTTTAAAAGAGCTGATGTGGAAATACCAATCAGGAAATATAGAAAGGGGAACAGAAAAAGTACCTTGACTGACGAGGGCCGGCTGATGGAAGCTGTGGTGAACTCATTTGATCCATGCTGAAGTGCCTGGATGTTATCATATGTGCATTCAGATAGATGGAGCTGCTTACTGAGTAGGCAGTGTCTCTTCAGCTTGGAATCCAAATACACCCAATGTGAACTCTTCAATCTGGAGAAATTGTAGAGTGCAAACACAAGTGGCTGCTTGATAGCGTGAAGACTGGAAAACTTGAACCCAATGGATGTAAATGGAAGCTGCAAGTGCAGGTCATAGTTCCCTAGGGGAGCAGGTTGGTGGAAAACCCTAAGGACAAAAAAGACAAAGGTTGCAGCCATCTTTAAGCAACCTTCAAATAATAGAAATCTCAAACCCGCTACATTATCAACAAACAGCATCTCCAAACAAACTCTTGGCCACTTGGTCACAATTGTACCATACCGAAGCAGTAAAACAGCATAGAGCAGCCACAGATTTTCGGATTGAAAAGCTTCATTTAGTATCAACCGTATAGGAAAATTCAAGTGAAATTTGAATGATGCTGACTCCATGTTCCAAAACATTTTTGACACTCCCTCATTGTAATTGAACCACAGTGGCCCCTCAAACCTTCTGCCCCTTGGTTGTTTTACATTCTGAATCCCACCAACCACATGATCAAAGGAAATAGAACAAGGTGTACTTACAATGATGTGTTTCGCTCTGGGCGCAGGAGGCAACATTCCAGCTGGCCTTCGATACCGCTTTCTAAAATATACAGCAGGCAGTTTGGAATCTTTAATTTGAGTGGCACTTTGCAATGAGGACTTCTCCCTCAAATTATCACTTACCTTTTCTTGTGATATAGAACCACAAGAAAAATTATTTGAAGCATCCCTAGATGAACTCTTAGTTGCATTTCCCTTTCCTGAAACAGGTTCATCGTATAACAATGATGAGGTTGGACTTGGATGTGTCACCGAAGTTTTCTGTTTCTTAATGCCATGAAAAGAAGAAGATTTAAGCCGATGAGAAGATCGAGCCAACCATGAAATTATAGGCTCTGAGTCCATAGAGCTCCCACCACAACTATCATCCTTCGTAATTACTTCTTTTCTTTGCCTTTCTTTCTCGGACTTGCTTCCATTTTGCTGATCAGGCCTTCTACGTTTTGTCAAATCCCTTCTCCCTTTTGCACGTCCAGGAACTTCATTACGAAGTAACAAGAGTTTGAACCTCTCAGTATGGAGATTAATCCATTCCTCATCTCGGTCATCATATTTGATATGGTGAAGCCTTTGTGCCTCGTCATACTCATTGACAAGACCATAATACCAACTCTGGTCCAAAGGCCAAAATACTTTAATTCTACGGTTCAGTACCCAATATGCATCTACATCACCAGGCAAAATTTCATAAAAATGGCGCCTCTTCCTGGATTTTTCTTTATCTTTGTCTTGCTTCCTTGGTCTCAAATGTCTGCCAGCAGTATCAACTGAAGCTGATTCTGAACCTGACCGAGACTTTGAGCCACGGTTAACAATGTTTTGACTAGAAGATAGAAAAAAGGACAAACCATTTGCTGATGGCCGGGGAGAAGACTTGCTACTAGAAGAAAACCCAGTACAGCTTGGATCAAACCTTGAAGAAAGCATTCTGGCTGCATTCTCTTCAAGGTTTTCCTCATCCTCATCCTGCAAATCAACAGATATTGTACAGCTATCAATCAAAGGCTCAGCCTCCTTCGAAACACTAGGTTTATCTGAAGCCAGACTCTTCCGCTTCCTATCCTTCTTTTTTGCCTTTTTTAAAGAAGAAAGACCACTATTTACAACAGAATTAGGGGCATGATCCCCATTCTCCGTGACATGCTGAACTGAAATTGAATTTGAATCACTATTCCTATTTTCCTTAAATTCATCAAAATGTTTCTTCAAATTACTCTTTGAAGATTGAACTTCCCTACCCAAATCATCACTACCTATCTTAGGCACCAGATCATCATCGCCAACTCTAATACTAGGATGCCCTACCAGATTCAATGATTGACCAAGATTGGATTTCTTCCGCCCCACTAAAGTCCTTTTACGTTTAGGAATACAAACATCACTAGAAACACCAAGCAAAACTCCATTAAGCCCACTACTGCTATTAAACACTTCACTCACTCCCAATTTCAGTCCACCCAAATCATCCCCCCCACCAGAACCCGACCCTTTTTCACATACTTCATCGGCAACCTTCTTCCCACTACCATCACCATTTTCTAAACTACTCAAAACCACTTCTTTTTTAGCCTTCTTTCTCTTACTCCTAGTCTCATCACTGCCCCCGGGAGCACTACTACTCTTCCTCTTCGAGTTTTTCTTCGAACCCTCTTCTGTCAATTTCGATTTATACAAACTTTTAATATCAAGAGATCTCGATTTCTTAGGAATTGCAGCACCATTGGAGTTATCTTCTCTACCTTCCATGAACAAAATCAACAAAACAAACCCCCCAACCAAAATTCACCCAATTTTTACATTCCATCATACATATTCCCACCCAAATTTTCACATTTCACACATTCCATCACACATAACACAACATGCATTCTCCTCAGATCTGAAAAACCAAACCGGCAAAAACAAATTCACAAAACAACACCTCACAAAAAAAAAACAAAAAACCAAATTGATCATACCCAACAACCCCCATGCAATGTACTTCTATATCAAATCAAACCACAACCCCCCATCAAAATTCAAAATTGAATACATACCTTACACATACGCAATACCCGATTCATTCCACACATCGCAGAGATCAAAAGCCCCAATTCAAAGATTAGGGTTTCCGAATTCCATGGTCGCCGATTTGAAACCCTAACTGAATCCTCTGAAATTGAAAATTAAAAATGAATATAATTTCTTTTTTTTTTAACCGCGAGAAAACTAGGGTTTCTTTCTGGTGTGACAGGGTAAAGAGTTTATAACGAAAATGAAAATTTGATAGAAAAGGAAAATAGAATTTGCAAGAAAATTTGGATCAAAGGGGATGAACCGACACGTGGGTAATTCTCCACCGTTGGATTCAAATATTTTGATGGAGGTGTGTTTCTCTGCGTTAAGGTCTAAGGAAAAAGTAATGTTCACGAACTTATCGCCAAATCATGACTATGTCATGGAAATCTAGAAAGTTTAAACAAGCCTTTTCTTCTTCTTCTCGAGTAAGGTTTGTTTTTATTATAAAAAAAGAGTAAGTTTTGTTTTTTTTGATAAATTTATTTTATGTGAAAAAAAAGTAATAGATACTAAATTTTAAATTTTAAATTTTAAAGGGAATAAACACTAATTTGAAGTAAAATTTGTTTGAACTTTAAACTTAAATGTTTTTCATCAAAGTTGTATTTAAAAAAAATTGTTTAGTATTGATAAGTGATGTGATGTTTCTAATTTGAGAAGTATTTTTGTTTTTAATGTAAATAAAACTAATATCTGAAATGATCGAAATTCGTTTTTGTTCTATATTTTCTATTTATATTATTAAAAATAAATAAATATGAGAAAAAATATTTATATTGATGGTGGTGTTTTAAATGTGTTCGAATAAATGAATATTAGGGTTTGAAAATAAAAGAAGATTGCGGTGTGTATATACTAATGATGGTATGGATTCTCAATTAGTTAATAGTTTCGTTCGATTTAATTGTAAGGAAATGTTGGAGTTTGAGAATAAGATAAGAGAGCGGTATATATACTATAGACAATATTGTTAATATACTGCTAGTTAACATTAACATTTAATGCTCACGCTGGATTTATTCCTTGTTTGATAATTTTTACAAGTCAACACCTTGTATTTTTCAGTATAATTAAATATTCATAGTAAAAGGGAAAATCAAAATAGAAAAGTAACATACAAATAAGCAAAGCACATAAGGAATATTTAGTATCCTCATCGTCTTCATTGAACAGTCTACGAGGCAAAGGCATTTCGATTTCAGAAAGCTTGTGAAGCATGTAATCAATCTTGGTATTTGTCCAGTTTTGAGCTTGTTGGCATGAGATCTGCGACATTAGGAGCTTGACATAAGAAAAGAAGTTGAGACAATACTTAATCAAATGATGATGTTTGATAGTGTTTTCGACATGAATGTTTGGCTTTGGGTGTCGAAATAGCCATGCTACTTTAAGACTTGGGACTTAGAATGTTTTTCAGACTGTGAATGGTAGTTTCTTCAGGAATTTAACAAATTTTGGTAGTCGACGACGGCAGTTGAAGCGAAATAATAAATATCATATTAAGTAGCTGCTTTTTGATCTTATCCGTGCATAGAAGACGTGTGGAAGCAAGCTAAAAGGTTGGAAGACATGCAACGAGATATGTGTCGCTCATTAGTAATATAGTCGTTGTAGACAAATATTGTTAGAACAATATTTGGTTCTGCATTCAATCTTTAAGTTTCGATGATAACAATATATATTTATCATTCAACAATTTTGTACTTAATAGATTCTTAAATGTGCATATTCACTATTTTGGTTGATTAGGATTGTTGTCCACAAAAATTATCAGAATTAGCGTCATCGCACATTAGAAGAACTATTCATCTCAATTCTGAAGTGACATCAGTAGTTCTCAAGAATACTGAATGACTCATCAGAAATGGGATTTACAATTGTTCTAAAGCGAAGCTACTTTTCAAGATCAGAATTCAGAATGTGTCATTCAGATAGGACGTTGCTTATAACTCTAAAGACATCTTTCTGGCTCTGAAAACTATTTTCTCTTAAAACATCTATGTTACATGATTTCCTCACTGCTCTCTCTACTTCAGATAAGAATTACATTTCAAAAAGAAGAATGGTCAGAAACTTGCAATAGAACCAGTATGGTACAACAGTACATCACCTTTTCCATTACTGCATGACGTATTGTACGCTTCTGTCTTTGGTATGCTCTTTGTTCCCCACAACTTTTTTGAGTCGTTATGTCAAGGAAAACTACGTCTTGTCCTCTCTCAACGGTCATATTTTCATGGGACTATATAAGAGTCACTCTCATTTGAAGACGCGGCTAATTCACAACGCTACTCAAGCTATATTTTCAAACTCAGCAAATAAACTTTAAAGAGAAAAAGAGAAAGAAAAATCTTATAAAAAATTGTACTAAACACTCCATTGTGATAAATATAAATTCTAAGAATCTCTAGAACACAAGAGTTTTTGCTCGTTAGATTGTGTTAACATTTGTGTTGAACTGTTTATGTTTCAATCTACTTTTAAGAATCAATATCTTATAAACATTACCATTTGTAAGTTTGTTGAGATTTGTATTCCTCAAGTGACTAGGTTGTTAGTTTGTATACTTGAGAAGGCTAAGGTATCTTTCTAGACTCTTAGAGGTTATTTGTAATCTTTCAAGATTAGTGGATTAAGTCTTTTTCCAAGGAGAAATCACTATGGTGGGTGGATAGGATTAACCTTTCTAAGGTGAACTTGGATTACTAAACGTGTTCTTTTTCTTTCTTTTTTTAACTATCTCATCGACTTTTGTGAACAATCTTTTAAGAAGAAAAATTTTTCAAAAACCCAATTTAAACCCTCATTTCTTGTGTTTTTCTCCACCTTCATTTGCCATCAGAGCTCCGGATCTTTGTTTATTTTTATCAAACACTTAACCATGTAGAGAGGTATAGTGTGAGAAAAACTTCTAAGTGGTTGTTGTCGCTACCGCGAAAATTAACAGAGTCGCCACTAACATATTTATCCTGAAAAGGAAGGGAATGCCAGCAAACCACAAAACAAAACAACGGTCTCACGACCAGAGAAAAAGGGTAAGGGAGTCGGTTACGCGAGGGGAAGGTGTTAGCACCCCTCGCGCCCATCGTACTCGATGGTATCCACGCCTGTGTCTAAATCTATGGGTGTGTAAGCAAACTACGCTAATCTGGACTAAAATGAATGCAAAATGTAGGGAAAAGAAAGGATTGTGCTCGCACGGGCCCTACCCCGCTGCCTACGTATCTGTTTTGCAGAATCAGAGCTACCGTAGCTCGGCTAACTAATTTTTGTTTGTTTTGTGTTTTTTAGGTGAACGAGTTACATTCACACCCCGCTGCTCGACCTTTGGAGACTTATGTTTGGGAATGGAGCGGAAATAACAAGCTCTTAAGAAAAGAAAATCAAAGAGTGTGGTTTGTGTTTTAAAGAATGCATGAGAAAAACATAAGCTAAGGGGGGAAAGTTTGCTACCTAATGTTATCATACAAAGGGTACCAGTCTAAACTAAACTAATCAACCTACGGGGAAAAAGGCGAAAGCAAACAAAGATAGCACACAAACGAGCATCCGCTCGTAAAGCAAACAAACCAACGGTACTGACCGAATGGTAGAAAAGCGGTCCCGCTATAGCCAAGGGGAGCAGCTCAACCCAAGTCAACCAAGCATTAGACCTCGCGAAAATGATCGGGCTATAGACAAGAGGAGCGAATCCCTCTCAGCAACCAAGCCGTCACGGATCGTAAAGGAAAACGGTGCGTGCGTACACCGAGCATCAACGTCGAGCGACGCGAGTTATAGGAAAGACAGGGGTCCGGCTACATGAACTCTTTTCCTAACATACTCGATAACAAGATCTTGTGCAGGTTCAAAAGCAAGCGACGCAAAGCGTGCGCATAATGATCAGACTCGATGAGACTAGGCGAGGGTTGATTACTAACCCTTTTCGCGTGCCTTCCATGAGGACTTAACGGAGTGCCATATAGGACTTATTACACCGTGACTCCCTGCCGCAAAGCACAAATATAAACACACCAACAAAAACAGAGCCTCTTTCGAGGACTTGGCCAGATGCATGTCTAGGTCCTGCTTCTCATGTTAAAGGATGATGCGAGAAAGCGATAAATGCGAGAGAAATAAAATGAAACGGGGGACAATACCGAACGGATAGCAAATCCGCAATGAGCTAGCAAGCGTAAGCAGAGAAGTCCAAAATACTTCGCGTAAGCTAGCATCAAGCAAAGCAAGTCAGAAAGCGTCGTCGTGAAAATAGATCACAAGCGACATGTGGCACGCGTCGAGCATAACCACACGAGCAACCTGCAAGAGAACACAAGCCAGACAATGCAGGAATATACATCTCAATGAATGAGAGATCAGATGAATCTCGTCGGGAATAAGTTCGTGTCCCACAAATAAAGTGGGACACGATGCAAATCAATCGCACTAGAAGCGAACTCGTGTCCCACAAATAAAGTGGAACACAAAGCAATCGAAGGCTCTCTCGACGTACCTCGCACATCTCAACAACCAAATCAGTAATAACAAGGAAGCATGCACCGACCATAGAAAATAATAGAAATTAAATTCTAATTAAATCCTAAACAAAAGGCTAACAAGATTAAATTGTTTTTTGTAACATTTTTATCTAAAATTCAGAACTAAACTATGTACAACAATTAAAGTCTAACAAACAAAAGATTATATGTTTTTTATTATCTCTTTATCGTCTAAAACAAATATAGAAAACAAAATCTAATTCTAAATAGAAGCGATTACATGTTTTTATTCATTTTTATAATGCAAAAGTCTAACAAAACATTTGATTTTATATGGCATTTTTTATCTAAAAACTAACAGAAATAAGAGATCACATGTTTTTGTATTACTTAAAAAGAAATAGGAAACAAAACTATGAAAAACAATGAAATCTAATGTGGAAAATATGTACACAGGGGGGTGAATTACTTGAATGGTGGTGCAGGAAGCCCTTTGGGCGCTAAGGCCCAACAACACGTTTATGTCACAGTTTCAGATTTTTGTGCTAAAAAAAAGGTGACACAAGCCAAAGGGGAGGTATGTTAACAGCAACTCATGACAAGGCCCAATGTTGTTTTCTAGATTTTCTAGGTCCAGGCTCGATCCAAATTATCATTCAGATTTTTTATATCATTTAATAACTAACTAACCAATCAGATTTTCAATTAATCCTCCACTAATCACAATTATATTCAACTTTAATTCAATTAAGAAGAAAGAATGATGGAAGGGATTAGGTTTACGTGGACATCAAATTGGGAGAACTCAGCTTCCCCTCCTTTCACATGAACGAACGGCGGCGCCGGGAGAGGCTTCTTCTTCTTCGTGAATTCGCGGCGGCGGATGGATCAACCTTCTCCTCCGATCGAACACACGTCACCGTCCGATCACCATCACCTCTCGATCTCTCTTCACACGTCTCCGCTCAAGCTCTCTTCGACTGCCTCTTCTTCGTCATGAAGTGTTACGTCAGAGATATTGATCGGAAAAATAGCAAGTGTACTATTTTTACGAAGTAGTAATAAAAGGTTAGAAACCAAGTATCGATCTCGAGGACTGCGTTGGAATATAAGTTTTATAATTATTCAATTAAATAAAAAGTCAACTGGTGTTTTTGATTGAGTTATAATTTCTAAATTTAAAATAAAAATAGCAGAAAGTAACTTTAAGCCTTTTTCACTAATATGAGTAAATGCCAAGGCAAGGTGTGTAATTTGCTCTGTAATAACCCTGAATCCTTATTTGAGATCTTTTCAACAAGTTCATGAGATTCAATTACTAACTCTTTAGAGTGTTTGCCCCTAAATCCTTATTGGGCAAACCTTTGGTTTTTCATCTATAAACCTAAGTCCTTAGAAATAAGAGATAAAAGCAAGCTTGTTTTCTATCAAAAGTTCTTAGTGACCATAGGGTATCCCTAGTCCTAGGTGATATCTACTATGGTTCAATTTAATACAAACCTTAACAATTGCGAGCCGGCAAATTGTTAATCATAGAACAATCTTTATTTGTCCGATAAAGAAGGCATTAAAAACGGTATAAAATTGAATTGAATAACATAAACATGAAGTCGATCAAATCAGAATATCAAAGTCATTACAAACCAAATCAGGGACACCCCTCTAGCATTGGGGGGTTTAGCTACTCATATTGTTCAAAAGAAATTCAAAAGTATCAAAGTTAAACATTACAGATAATTGGGGGATTTGTGATCTTCAATTGCTCTTGCTCATGAATGATCTCTCTTCTCCAATAATCTCATACGTTGCTCTGCTTCAGATTCAATTCCTTTGGTTGTGTAAAAGATACCCCTTCTCTTCTCAATCCCTCACTATATAATGCAAACCCTTCTTTTTCAGTCGGAAAGTACCAAAACGCCCTTCTGGATCACTTTTTGAGTGAAAGTCATAAAAACAAGAAAATCTGCGCAACAAGCCAACACGGGTCGTGTTGGGCAACACGGGTGCCCGTGTTGGTCCTCTGGATCCCTTAAAATCAAACTTGCGCTCAGCAGCAGCAACACGGGTCGTCTTAGGCAACACGGGTGCCCGTGTTGCACCACTGTTTTTCCACTTTTTCTACTTTCTTGCATGCCCAGCAACACGAGTCGTGTTACTCAACACGGGCGCCCGTGTTGCACCACTGACTTCATTCTTTCTTCTTTATCTTGCTCTTTACCTCCGACATTTCTTGCACTGGATCGCGTGAAGAATCTCCTAGATCTGAAATACCACTAAACAACCAAACCAACGCATAAAATGGGAAAATAAACTCGAAAACTAACAAACGGATAAAACTTGAAAAAACAAACAAAATTACTTAAACAAATTAAAAAGACTATACTATGACATTAAACAGTGCAAAATACTTGGATTATCATCAGGAAAGTGACAAAGACATAATGAGAATCGTGACCGATCACAACCTCAAACTTATTTCATTGCTTGTCCTCAAGTGATGCTCGAGAAACAAGTTAGGCCCCCCCAAATTATTCACAGATATCTTACCACAGTACTGCTGAGATTTTTCGCACTTCCCTTTTCTTGAACTTTCAATGATTTCCTTCTTCCCCGAATTTAGTAATTCAGTTATACTTCCACATTACGGTGCCTCTTTACCTGTAAAATTATTCACACTCTCACCAAAACTCTCAGGTTAAAGTGTTTGCACTCAATGATCAAGGCATGCACGGTCAACTCATAGATTTGTATAGCATTTATCTTCATCTCATGCGCACACGACACACTTTTTGAGGTCTTTTAAGGTTGTAACGGGGCTAAGGGACAAGGTGGGATGAACAAACAAACGGGAGAACTATAGGCTTTTGGCTTAAAATCAGAGTTATTATCTCGCTCACTGTGTTGTTATGAAGTTCACAATCGCAAATGTCGGACACCGTTTCTTAAAATCTTTGACTGACTACTCATATCTTTCTTTGAATATCTCTTTTCTTGCGCATCTTTAGTCTCAGATCAATTTCTTCTATAGGTAAGTGCCACCTTTTTGTATTTTTCATTTCTTTTTCTCTCTTTTTTTTTCTTTTTGGTTCTTTTGCACTTACCTATTCTTCTGATTTTGGTGTACCGACCCCAAACTTAAATTGTTTCACAGCTTGCAACAATAACAACTCTTATCTAAGCAGGGTAAGGAAGTGTTTGGGTGATGGGTTAATTCATGCATGTATTAAACAAACAACAGGCTATATGGCTCAAACGGGGTTAACAAGGGATAACGTGAAAAGGTTGGCTTGAAAGGCTCAGGTGTAAAACAAACAAGTGCCTCAGTGTATAAACATGTGCATTAGAAATTTCAACAAACACTTACACAAATCAAGAGTGACGATGGCATACCTGACAACTCTCATGATGATTTTGTATTTGGCTTTTTATGATCCTCACCATGTTTGGTCAAGCTCACAGGGTCCGAAAACACTTCTTGCTTGGTACACTTTATCACCTCTCCGAGTCTGCAAGTCTATCATTTGGGTCCAATTCTTGAAAGTGCGTCCGATCATTGAAGTCAACAGTACCAACCTTTTGGGGGTTCCTTGCACCACTGTTAGGTGCGATTTGGTTCACTATCTCACATTCTCATCACTTGTCCTGCTAACAATTTCAGCATCCTGCACTGACATGTCATAGCTGACAAATTTAAAGGAAATACGAAATAAAAAGAAACTACTAAAAGCGATAAATAGAACTCCCCCCCACACTTGAACTAAACATTGTCCGCAATGTTTTTGTCCAAACGTGAGAGGTGTATACCGGACCTACTGAGGAGGGGGTGGAAACTGCAACATCAGACGTTGCATCATCTCGTGCATATCAATGATCATCACACCTTGCCTGGTCTGCTCCTCGCCTTGCCAGATTTGCTCAGTTCTCAGATGCCCAATTTCAGATTGAATCCATTCCCATTGACTCGAAGCCATAGAGGAAGATCCTGAACCATAGGGGTGAAAATGAGAGGGCTCCTGTGGGAACTGATGCTGAGTCGGGTCTTCGCCGTCTCCTTGATTACCTGCATCAAAATCAGCATATTGGTCGTCTCCTTCCGGAGCGACATTAGTGTAGAGCCAGTTAGCACGATTAGCCGTGCTGGCTTTTGCCGGGTCAGGTAATTCAAACAGGAATCGACTTCTGCTTGTTAACCAATAGCCACCATTAGAAATAATAATCATGGATTGATGAATAAGGGATTCCATATCAATCTTAGTTTTACCTGCAATCGGAGTGTCAGTGTCCAATAATTCTTTGTAACCAAAATGAACCGCAATTTGGGTGATAAGACCACCCACAGAAATTCCACCCGACGAGGCACGACCTACCTTGCCTAGAAAATCAGCCACGAACGCGGCGGCATTAAGCACATCATGATGAAGCATTGCATAGAGGAAAAAGAGTTCCCTCATGGTCGCCACGCGATGACTATCACCCCGGCCAAATACAGTGTATGCAAGACCCTTCTGGGCATAGCGAATACATGGATTCTGAATCCATGAGGACTTAGCACTCGCGGCGACATACGCCTTCAATCCTGTGATATCGCCCCAAAATTGTTGTCCCGGGAATTCATCCGGAACAGTCCCCGGTCCATAGATGGGCAATTTGAGGATACCCCCTAACTCCTCTACGGTTAACTCATGAGCTTGGTTAAACAAGCGAAACTTAAGAGTACCAAAGAAGTACTTAATAGACCCATTCCACTTTCTTTCTAAATGAAACTCTATTGTGCTTAGAAACTCAAGAGTGAGGCGTTCATAGGATGGTGCCTCCATATACATAAATTCCAGCATACCCACAGAATGAAATAGCCTATCAATCTCGGTTTTAATGCCTAGGGTATTCATAGTGTTTTCACAGATATACCTTGTGGGGATGAGCTTCCGTTTGACATGGTTCAAATATCTTTGGTGATGCTTAGGGTTCTCAAAGAGAATGTCATGCGGGTTGGATTGGCGGACTGGCCTTTTGCGAGTGCCTGCAGACTCAGCGACTTGCTTACCCGTGTTGGTTCTTTTCTTTGGTGGCATAATGAGTACCTACAAGAAAGAGAACAAACAAAAATACAAAACGAAAAATTTATGAATTAGAAGAAAAAGTTACCGTAGGGTTGAAGAGGGGGAGGAGTGGAATAACTTTTGTGAAGGTTGATGTGGGTTTGGAGTAGTGTAGAAGGGGAAGTTGGGAGCTTTAAGATTGGTTTTAATGGAGGTTTAGGTTTTTGTGAGAGAGAGAGAGATGTTGAAGAAGAGTGTTTGTGAGAGAAGGAGGAAATAAAATAATAAGAAAAAGGAGGGTATTCGATTCTGATTGGATGGAAAAGAGGTGGGATGGGTGGGGTCCATGGGCCCATATAAAAAATTTTGAAAAAAAAATTCACGCACAGGCAACACGGCCCGTGTTGCGTAACACGGCCACCCGTATTGCCTCACTGATTTATTTTTTTGAAAATAGCCTGCTCCCAGTGGACGCAACACGGCCACCCGTGTTGTGCAACACGGCCACCCGTGTTACTCCACTGTTTTCATTCTTTCTCTCTTCTTTCTTGTTTTTTTTTTCCATATTTTGTCTGGGGCAACACGACCCGTGTTCCACAACACGGCCACCCGTGTTGCACCCCTGGTTCCACTTCACAAAAAAAAAATTCTTCTTCCTTTTTCCTTGTTTTTCCTCACCTTGTGACTACCACTGGGATTAGCTTTTCCTGAAACATAAAAAAAAATACATAAAAGAAAACAACGAGAATACATTAGGAAAATTCGTGGGTTGCCTCCCACGAAGCGCTTCGTTTAACGTCGCTTGGCTCGACGATCGTTCATCTTATCCTGTAAGACGAACACTGTGAATCAGACCACTTTCTTGTCCTTGATAATACGGCTTTACCCGTTGTCCATTCACTTTAAATGTATCCCCGTTGGTTTGATTTTTTAATTCTATTGCTCCATGAGGGAATACTTTGTGAATTAGGAATGGTCCTGACCATCGTGACTTTAACTTTCCAGGGAAAAGTTTCAACCTGGAATTAAACAGCAATACCAATTGACCTTCCCGCAATTCCTTTTTCTGAATCCTCTGATCATGCCATCTTTTTGTTTGTTCCTTGTAGATTTTGGCATTCTCGTATGCTTGATTGTGGAACTCTTCCAGTTCGTGAAGTTGAGTTGTTCGAGCTTCACCGGCTTTCAGAAAATCACAGTTTAGGAGTTTGGTGGCCCAAAACGCTTTGTGTTCGAGTTCGAGCGGTAGGTGGCATGCCTTCCCATACACCAGTTGATACGGAGACATACCTATCGGGGTCTTGTACGCTGTCTTGTATGCCCAGAGAGCGTCATCTAGCTTGGTCGACCAGTCTTTGCGAGAGGCACTAACAGTTTTTTTCCAGAATTTGTTTAATTTGACTGTTAGAAACCTCGACTTGCCCACTTGTTTGAGGATGATATGGGGTGGCGATCTTGTGTTTGACATTGTATTTTTTTAGCAAATTCTCCATTAGTTTATTTAAGAAGTGAGTACCTTCATCACTGATTAGCGCTCTGGGTACTCCAAACCTAGAGAAGATGTTATGCTTGAGAAAAGTCACAACCACTTTCGCATCATTGGTGGGTAAGGCTACAGCTTCCACCCACTTTGATACGTAGTCAACTGCCACCAAGATATAATTCTTCCCGAAGGATGGTGGGAACGGTCCCATAAAATCAATCCCCCATAAGTCAAACAGTTCCACTTCCAACATAGCATTCTGAGGCATCTGATTTCGCTTTGAGATGTTACCTGTTCTTTGACATCTGTCACATTCTCGAACCACATGGTGAGCATCCTTGAATAAGGTCGGCCAGTATAACCCAGATTGTAAGACTTTCGCAGCAGTTCTATCTCCACTAAAGTGTCCCCCATAGTCTGAGTCATTGTCATACCCCAATTTTTGACCTAAGATACCACCTCATATCATTGCATATGCATCATTTGCATCTCTGACAAATTGCATAGTTTGTGTTTGCTACTTGTGACTCAGCAGGGATTTAATCAAGAAATCACTCATCAGTACAAGCAACAATCAATTAGGGTTTTGTTCTCCCTTCATCTCAAATGAACCATCTTCATCAACAATCAACATTTAGTCCTCAGAGATTCATTTCAACAAACTCAAAGGCTCTGAATCAACCCGATTAGGGTTTTGACTGAAGATAGCACACTCCTGACTTTTGCTCAGGATTTGACCTAATGACTTGGGACATGACCTCAAGACCCCAAGTACATCATTTTGACCTAATCTATTGACTCAAGACATCCCCTACACAAGGATTGATCAACAGTGAAATTTCAAATCATCAGATTAGGGTTTTGAACTATCAGGGACCAAAATCAGGGATCGCATTTGGGAAAACCTAAAAATCCCCAGGGAGTCAATCAAAGGTTTCAATCATCTTCAAATAATCCCTATGACAATATCCCATGGAAATTTCATCAAAGTTGCAAAGAAAATATCATGTTTATTCCATTGTTGGAAAATTATTTCAAAAATGATTCAAGATCATGGATTCCAGGATTTTAATTCAAGATCATTTCAAATTCATGGTGCAAGAATATATTTCAAGACTTGAAATTCAAAAGTTCACTACTTCAAGGATGTTCCACCATTTCCTTTTGAAAAAAGACCATTCAAAATTTCAACATTTCAAAGGAATTCAAATTCAAAGTTCATTCAAGAATATTCAAACTTCATGTTTGAATAACAATTTCATTCAAGGATTCTAAGAGAAATTCAAGCATTTACAAATGGAGTTCTTTACATGAAAAAGTTCCAATTTCCAAATGAATTACAAATGAACTTTATCTAAAGTTCAAGAATTGCATCATTTCAAAATTCCATTCAAAGTTCATACAATCTAAAGTTGGAATAAATTGGAATTACAAGAAAAAAGAAAAAAAGCTCCAAAGACTTTCTTGAATTCTCCAATCTTCAAAGTATTCATTCTTCAAAATCAAATTTCTTCATGCTTTTCTCAAGAATGCTCATGTTGCATGAAAAAAGAAACAAAAAGGGGTGAGATTAGCAAAAAGTTAACAAAATAATTCAAGACAAAAAGGGATCAAAGAGAGATTTTTCCCACTTGCATAAGAAATAATGTCATAAAGAATATTCTTATTCTTATGAGATTCTTGCAATGATTACAATCAAGTTTACCAAATGCCAAACACACCCTTAACTTTTCCTATAAATAGAGGTCATTACTTCATTGCAAATCACACCAAAACCTCACAAAAGATAGGTTTTCTCTTTCTTTCTTGAATTGCAAGTTTTAAGTTTCAAAGTGAGGAAGAAATCCCAACCTCCAAACCCTTGAAGTTCTGGCCAAAGTAATGATTCTAACATCTCATAAACATCATACATGATGTGTTTGAACCATTCACACACCTCAAATCATCCCAAAACTCAGAATCATCATCTCACCTCCAAATATGCATAACACTAGTCTTATCATGCCAAAATCCATACCAAGCAAATTCTGTCCAAACTAACCTTCTAAACATCATCCATATACTTCATATGAACTGTTCCAACCATCATACATGATCTGAAACACCAAAACCACTAAGCTTGATCCTCACTTGAACCATATTGCAGATCGAGTACCATGGATTGATCAAGAGGTTTTCAAATTGTTCCAGGCATCCAAACATGTTCCATAAGGTCCACTGAAGGTGTTCAGATCAAGAAACAACAACTGGAACTCCTCATTTGCAGAATTCGATTCTCACTTTTGCCGTTTTTGAAGGTAAGCTACTTGAACTTCAAACTCTATGAATCATGCATCATGAATGAAATATGAACATACCATCTCATTTCTGCACACATGAGGATCATTAACCCTCAATCAATTGCTATTTATCTTGCACACACACGATTTCAGATTGAAACTCAGAATTAGGGTTCTTCGTGTTCATCAGAAAATTGATAGCCTTAGGGTTAAAATAAATGCAATTAAATGATACCATTGTGTTCCTTATGAAAAATCGAGCAAGTTAGGCTATTCACTTGATCCAAACAATTCAGTTTTCAGAATTTTCAAATTCAATTTGGGGGTTGTGTTCTTGGCGCCAAATTTTGAAACTGAACTTAGGAACTTGATTTAAAATATATTTAATTCATTGCAAGAGATTAACAGACCACGCGCGTGGTCTGGTTGGTTAAGTTTTTGAGTTGTGAGAGAGAGGGCGCGAGTTCAACACTCATGGGGGCCAAAACATTTTTTTATCACTATTTTCTTTCAATTTTTTACACAACTTTAATTAATTCATTGATCAATCAAATTAACTCATTTTTACTTCATTTTTTACACACTTCTTATTTAATATACATATTTTGACAATATCAAAAAAATCATAAAAAAGGGTTTATTTAATATGCTTTTAATTAGGTTTAAAATGATACATTTTTAAGTGTTTTTAAATACTTTAAATATTGTTTTTCATTTAATTTTTAACCTAATCACTTGTAAATATTTTTTGTGATCAAACCCTAATCATTTAGGTCTTAATTAAGCATTAAAACTTGTTTTAACTTAATTAAGTTGACTTTTGTCAAAATTCAAATCGTTTTAAGACGAGCGATCGCGATTCTTTTTCAAAACGATAAACCACTTCTTTTTGATTAAATCCTTTTGACTAATCAATCAATTTTCAAAATGAAGTGGGGCCTCTCGAATATTAGAGAGTGTAAGTCCCATTTCTTTTCTTTTTGTACAGTTTTCAAAACAATAAAACATTCTTCAAAACAAAATCTTTTCAAAACAGTTTTCAAATCATTTTCAAAACAACAAAACTCCAAAGGAACTTCAAACTTTTCAAATATACCATGGGCCTCCACGTAGGTATAAGTCCCAAGCCCCTTTTGTACATACCCATTCCTGTACATGAAATTAGGTATTTCATTGTACACACTTTTGTACATATCTCGATCAATTAAAACTCCAAAAAAATACAAAAAAAAACAAAAATGAAGGTTTCTTTAAATCTTCCCAAAAATATCATGGGCCTCCATGTAGGTATAAGTCCCAAGCCCCTTTGTAAATACCTGTTTACATAGCTTTGAATAAACTCAAGTGGACCTCTCCCTGAGTATGAGTCCCGAGCCCCGTGTATACAAATGGATCATGCTTACAGGTATATTTCCTTCATAAACTCCATTATATACACACACTTTGTCATACATATGTGCTTGTTCATACTTGTTCATATTTGTTCATGTACTTGCTCATGTTTGTTCGTACTTGTTCATACTTGTGATTGTGTTATGTATGCTTGTTCAACTTAGTACAACACTAGGTTCCCCATAGCCTCCTATTGGGCTTCGTGCAAAGAATCTCCACTAGTTTAGGTTAGGACATAGAGTATGGTTTCCCGATGAAATCGCTCTAAGAGCTCAAACCAACTATACCATGCCTCCCCTCGGGCTTTGTACAAACGAGTGACCCTCCCATAGCCTCCTCTTGGGCTTACAATGCAAGGACCCTGGATTGTCCCTCCCATAGCCTCCTCTTGGGCTTACAATGCAGGGACCCTCGGATAGCCTCCTCTTGGGCTTCGTACAAGGACCCACGGGCTTCTTATAAGCATCCCCAATATCCAAATCAAATACCCTAGGAGATTAGACATTTATCATCTCTATGATAGGAGTATCTCTTCTATATCATCACAAACAATCAATCAATCAAACTTTTTTTTGCCACAAGGCTGGCTAATCAATCAAACTTCTTTTTGCCACAAGGCTGGCTAATCAATCAAACTGTTTTACCACCGTACTGGATGATTAATCAAAGTTTTTGTCACAAGGCTGACTTCATTGAAACTTTTGCCACAAGGCTGGCTGATTAATCAAAGTTTTTGTCACAAGGCTGACTTCATTGAAACTTTTGCCACAAGGCTGGTTAAACAAAAACATCTTTATCATTCTAAGCACCATAAGTGGCATGGCCCAGGGCTTATAATGAAAAGATTTTCAAACAAAAATCAAACAGATGTATGTGATGATATAGATTAGATACATCGAACATTTAGATGACATTTGTCTCTTATCCTTTGCTTCCACTAGCATAAGTGGGAACTACGATTGCTCTGACTTTCTCAACATCCCTTTGAGAATACGTAGGCACAAGGTCGTATCCTTGGCGAGCAAAACTTCTCTCTCAAACCATTCAAACCTTAGCACCCGTAGACCCCGAGCTACAGATGCTCTGATTCCCTCTAAGGGATATGTATGCAGAGGATCGCGATGATCTTTGCGAGCATAATCAAACAAACACCTTAGGTCCCACCTCTTTCTCACAAGAACCTCCACCATAACAAGAATGGAATAAACAAAACAAAGAAACCTATAGAGTACTATAGATACGTTGGGTGCTAATACCTTCCCTTCGTATAACCAACCCTCTTACCCAAGATCTTTCCCCCCCACTTTTAGGTTATTGCAGCTTTTTTCCTTTTCCTCTTTTGGAAACAATAAAAAGTTTGGTCGGTACAAAAGAAAAATCATTTTTTGAGCACTCGAGCCCAAAGAAGGCATCAGGTGTCTCATCCCGAAAAAGGACAACGATTTTTCCCGCGACAGAAAAATGGCGACTTCACTGGGGACCATCTTTTTATTGTTTCCAAAGAAAGGGTTAATTTTAATTTTTGTGTTTGTTATTTCATTTTTGTTACATGTTTTGTTCTATGATTCTGCTACATCTGTGGTTCTGTTACAAGTGATACATTATGGACAAATCCTAACCCGGATTAAGAACACATAAGAATTAGGTGGAGGGTATAGTCATGTATGGCATACAAGGAGTTAGTCCTTAAAAAGTCAGCATGAGAATCCTTCCGCTCAGTGGAGGTTCCTTGTTGGTAGTATATGTTTAGCAAGTTCAGTTGCGAAGACATTATTGCTTTCATTGAACTGTAGAAGCTAAGTTGGCTGTAGAACCCACAACCCATCCTGGCCTTATTAGGACGTGGTGCAGAAACGATCCAGGTGAAGACTTGGATAGTTGTCATGCGGAGAACCACACTCAGACGAGTTTTTCTTGAGAATATTTCTAGCTCACAAGTTCAGTTGTGCAAGCCGGTAATATCCGAAAGAAAAATGTAGACTCTGACGTATCAGTAGAACATGTTTTGCAGGTGATAAACCCTAGTACTATCCCATGTTTGGTTCTCTGACCTCATGCTCGTGACGCTGGACCTTTGAACCTATGTGTACTATGTTTGAATTACCATGTTTGTAGTACCATGTTTGCGTTACCATGTTTGAACTACCATGTTTGCCTTACCATGTTTGAATATGTGGCATCCACGCATCCATGCATTCATACATTCATTAAAAATCCATCCTTTCCCATAAAAACATGATTTTTCCAAAAAAAGTTTAGAGAATTTCCTTTGCAAACATTACAAGATTAAGTTATGGAGTGGGTAAAAAGGCATACCAAAAAGTACGATTTCAAAATGCCTAATGTGGAAAGGCTGAAAGAGTTAGCATCTTCTGTACAAGATCCTTCTGATTTTAGGAAAAGCCATGGAAAGCTTTTGCCTATCTTGAATACTCATGTTGATGAAGGACTTCTCAAAACTCTGGTTCAGTTCTATGATCCCGTCTACCGGTGTTTCACCTTTCCAGACTATCAGTTGGTACCAACCTTGGAAGAATATGCCGATCTTTTGGGTATTCCTGTATCTGACAAAATACCTTTCAATGGTTTGGAAGCCATTCCTAAGTCACCAGTCATTGCAGCAAGTATCCACTTGAAGAAATCTGAAATAGAAAGTAATTGGACTACCAAAGGAAACTTTCCGGGTTTGACTTCGCAGTTTCTAATAAAGAAAGCCTTTGATTTCATTGAAACTGGTAGCATGATAGCTTTTGAAGCTGTACTAGCCTTGCTCATCTATGGGTTGGTTCTGTTTCCCAACATCAACGACTTTGTTGATATCAATGCCATAAAGATCTTTCTGATTGGAAATCCTGTTCCGACTTTGCTTGGTGACATGTATTTCTCTGTTCATCATAGGAATCGCCAGGGAGGTGGAATCATTGTATGCTGTGCACCTCTTTTGTACAAATGGATTGTTTCACACTTACCTAAGTCTCCTATTTTCACGGAAAACCGAGAAGGCTTACGTTGGCCTCGAAGACTTATGTCTCTTACTAATAAAGATATTCATTGGTATACCTTGGCTCGCTGTGGTACAGAAACCATTGATAGTTGTGGAGAGTTCGCCAACGTACCCCTCGTTGGTACACATGGAGGAATTAACTATAATCCGGTCCTAGCCCGACGACAACTCGGGTATGCAAATTCAGCTAAACCCATTGGTCTCGCAGTGGAATGCTACTTTTACCGAGAAGGGGAGGATCCTCAAAGGTTGAAGACAAGAATGGTAAGAGCTTGGTACGACGTCCGAAGAAAAGAAAAAGGTGGGCAAAGGAACTGCATTGCTACGAACGCCTACACCAGCTGGGTGAAGAAAAGAGCAAAAGAGTTTCAAATGCCTTATGATTATGAAAAACCCATGTTCCCTGCGTTGTCTCAACTACCCAACATTCCCATTGACACTACGGAAGAATACCAAGAGATTTTAGCCAAGATGAGGTTAGAAAAAGACGCTTGGGAAGAAAAGTTTCGTAAAACTGATGAGGAAAATAGAAAGTTGAAGAAAAGAGTAAAAGATCACGAAGAAACTCTTTATTATCAAGATGGTTGGCTCATGAGTAAAGATGAGAAGATCCGTCAGAAAGATGCCGCAATCAGAAGATACATCAAAGAAAGCAAGAAAAATCTTGAAGCCTCGACAAGCAACGCTCCGATGCCTGACAATTGGAAGAATGTTGTTGACAAACTGAGGACCGAAAAGGCCGAATTGAAATCTCACTATGGGAAAGAAATCCTGAGGCTCAAGCTGCACAATGCATTTGGTTCTTCGTCTGATGAAGATGTTTAGGATTTGTTTAGCTTTTTTATTTATCATTTGCTTTTGTAAGGAGCTACGCTCCAATGTTGTAACATTTCCCATTATTGCAATAAAAAAAATGAATGAATAAAAGATTTGTTTGTGTTCCAATGTTTGCAAGAAAATAATCTTTAAAATAATTGGAAAAATCATAAATTTCTTTTTGCATACATCATTCTGCATATCGAGTCTGTTGTATAGAGTCTCATCTTTTGGATCTTTCTCCATTAGATCGTCAAGCTGTCGCGTCTCAAAGTTTCTCGACCGCGTTCGCAATCAGATCACAGATACAATACTCGTTCAAGCAGAAGAAGAGTAATGGAACACTCTGAACAAGAGAATATTGAGCTCCGTGGTACGGTGACCACCCTTCAGGAAAAGTTGGAAAGTCTCACTACTCTGGTTGACTCCTTAATGGCCGCACAGAATCAGCCGCCGCCACCTAACAGTCAAGCAACGGTAACATCTGAAGTCACTACTCCAGTTTCTACAGTTGCATTCAGCATTCCATCTTTCTCCATGCCAGAAGGTTGGGGCATGCCTTTCAGCTTTGGTGCAGGTTTCCGCCATAATTTTTCTGGGGTTCAAACAACCACAACTGAAGCGCCGGCTGCACAAGGTTCGGCGTTTATTCCACATTCAGGGGTAACTTTTTCCCAAATCACTATGGCACTTTCTCAACCCACTATGACAGTTCCGACCCCTACGATTCACACCGTTCCTTATGATGGCAATGAGATTTATCATGATCAAGGTGATAGCACAAATCCGCGTAATCTTGTGGAAGATCTCCAAGAACAGTTCAACAAGATTCAATTGGAAGTCAAGGCTATTCGTGGGAAAGATTTGTTTGGAAAGAATGCCCAGGAGCTATGTTTGGTTCCCAGTGTACAAATACCAGCTAAGTTCAAGGTCCCTGACTTTGAGAAGTACAAAGGTAGTTATTGTCCACAAAGTCATCTCGTAATGTATGCCAGAAAGATGTCTACTTATGCAGATAATCATCAGTTGCTTATCCATTACTTTCAAGACAGTTTGACTGGTGCTGCACTAAAGTGGTACACAGGCTTGGATAGCACTAATATTCGAACATTCAATGACCTAGGTGAGGCCTTTGTCCGACAATACAAATATAACTCGGATATGGCTCCAGACAGAGATCAGCTCCGATCCATGACTCAGAAAGACCATGAAGCTTTCAAAGAATATGCCCAACGATGGAGAGAAACTGCTGCTCAGATTAATCCAACGTTAAAAGAGAAAGAGATGACAAAGATCTTCTTGAATACTCTCAGTCCGTTTTATTATGAACGCATGATTGCTAGTGCTCCAAGTGATTTCACCGAAATGGTAAACATGGGGATGCGTCTAGAAGAAGGAGTCCGAACCGGACGTCTAACTAAAGAAGGTGGATCTTCAAGTGGAACCAAAAAGTTCGGAAGTGGTTTCCAAAAGAAGAAAGAACAAAGTGTTGACATGGTATCCCAAGGGAGGCCAAGAGGAAATGTCAGTCGTCCACGACAGGTTGCTTCTATCACACCAGTCGTTAATGCAGCACCAAACCCAGGATTTACCCCGCAGTTTCAACAACAACAGCCTCGACAACAGGCTCAACAGTTTAACAATAATCAGAATCGTGTACAAAGAGCTCCACAGTTTGATCCGATTCCAATGACCTACACAGAATTGTACCCTGCTTTGATTGAAAAAGGTCTCGTTCAAACTAGAGCACCACCACCAGTACCTGAAAAAGTAGCTTTGAAATATGAAGTTCAGAGGTTGGTTAGATCTAATCTCCTCTCATTCAGAAATTTGAATCCAAATGTGCAAGCAAATCCGCTGCCCAATCATGGAGGGCATGTTGTAAACATGGTGTATAGATGTCCTGGTCCATATCGAGTCTATAATATCAATTTCTCAAGAGCAGATTTGGTACAAATGCACGCCACTCTCTGTCGAGGGCAGAATTTTCGCCAGCATCACTACGGTTCCTGTAGCATATGTTGTGTAGATCCTCACGGATGTTCGATTGTGAGAAGAGATCTCCAAGTTCTGTTGGATAATGGTACTCTTCAGATCTACAGAAATAGGAATGAAGATGAAGTTAACATGATAGGATGTTATCCGCATGAGCTTTTAGTCTCAGATATCAACTCGGAAATGCCTACAGTTAACGTCATCGTTCCTCATTTCAACATGCCTGAGCGCATAGAAGTTACCTACAACAAGCCAAGGGTTCCTGTTGCTCCTTTAATCATTTGTCTACCTGGACCTGTTCCTTATGACTCTGACAAGGCAGTTCCATACAACTACAATGCAACAATGATAAAGAATGGACAAGAAGTTCCTTTACCTACTCTCTCATCTGTCGTAAACATCGCTGATGTGAGTCGAGTAACAAGAAGTGGACGTGTGTATACTCCACTACCTTCATAGCAACCTGTTGCTCCTGCAACCGGACAAAATCCTATCAATACACCAGTGGGGAATCCTGTGGAAACTCCTGTCAGTAATACAAACACTGATGTTGGTCAGTCCAGTGGAACCAATGTGAATCCTGATTTTGATGAAATTTTGAAGCTTATCAAAAGAAGTGAATACAAAATTGTGGATCAGCTTATGCAGACTCCTTCAAAAATCTCAATACTTTCATTGCTGTTGAATTCAGAAGCCCACAGGGAAGCCCTAATGAGAGTTTTGGATCAGGCTTTTGTAGATCATGATGTGACTGTTGATCACTTTGATGGGATAATAGCCAACATAACAGCTTGCAACAATTTAAGCTTTTGTGATGAAGAACTCCCCGAGGAGGGTAAAAATCACAATCTTGCTTTGCACATTTCTATGAACTGTCAGTCAGACTCTTTGTCCAATGTGTTGGTAGACACCGGATCTTCCTTGAATGTGATGCCAAAGACGACTCTTGCTCGCTTGTCTTACCAAGGAATGCCTATGAAGTTCAGTGGTGTAGTTGTCAAAGCATTTGATGGATCGCGAAAATCAGTTATCGGCGAAGTCAACCTTCCCATGACAATTGGCCCACGTACATTTCAAATCACTTTCCAAGTCATGGACATTCAAGCTGCTTATAGCTGTCTGTTAGGACGACCATGGATCCATGAAGCAGGGGCGGTAACTTCTACGCTCCATCAAAAGTTAAAATTTGTAACAAATGGAAAATTGGTAACAATAAGTGGAGAACAAGCCTTAATGGTGAGTCATTTATCCAATTTCTCTTTCATTGGTGCTGATGATGTGGAAGGAACTCAGTTCCAAGGTCTCTCTTTAGAAGACGAATCTTCCAAAAAGAAAGCATCGATCTCTTCTTACAAAGAGGCAGTAAAAGTAGTGAAAGATGGAACTACCACTGGCTGGGGGCAAGTTGTGATCCCGACCAAGAATGAAACTAGAGCAGGACTCGGATGTTCACCAACATTCTCAAACTGCACCAAGAAGGATGAAACCCTTCGTCCGATCAAAGAAACGTTCCATAGTGGAGGGTTCCTTAATCCAATTCCTCAAGAGGTTAATGTCCTTATCAAAGAATGTATCGAAGAAGGTCTCTCCGATACTGAAGAAGAATGGAAATGTTATCTCAATGACTCAGGATACATATCTCAGGAAGAACCATATCCTCCTTCAGAGAAATCCAAAGGCAACGAAACTGAGCCTATTCCTGCAGAGGTCTGGGATACCTTGGGACAACCAAGTGGCAAATTTGATTATATGGTGAAATATACTGCACCTGAAAGTTCAAAGATTGCGATTGAAGACATCCAACCAACTGGATGGGGAGATTCCTTTGAATATAATAGTCAACCAGAAGAGGCTTATCAGCCCTGTCAATTTTCTCAGCAGCCTGAAATTACTGAAGATTTCGGATTTAATGCATCTGCCAAGGTTTATAATCCTGAAGGTGGTTATTATCACATAAATGCCACTTTTGAAGATGAAGGGGAAGATGGTCCCGCAGCTGACTCAGAAAGTGTCGCTGACAATGAGTCTCTTCATCCTGAAGACTGGGAAATACATCCTGAAAATTCTGAGGATTGTGACTCATCTTATGCTCTTCAAGAAGTAGAAGAAGACCATTTCAACTCTACAAAGAACAAGGTTGACAAACCAGGACCTTCAAATCCTGCTCGACCAGCGGTCAATGTCAATACTGAAGATAATTCTGAGGAGAATTTTCCTGAATACATAATACATAGAGGAGTTCGTTGTTACTGGAAAGCTGTCGACGTTCCGAATGTTGTTCGCCGCTCAAAGTAATCACCTCGCTGTTATTTTGACCTCCTGCCTTGCCCAAAGCAGAGAGATGTTTTATAGGGCTTTGCTTTTAAATGTTCCGCCCGAATAACTTTGTGTATAGGACTTTGTTTTAAAAGTTTCCCTCTTTGTCCTGCCCAAGACAAATGAGTTTGTGTTTAGGGTTTTGTTTCAAAAATGAATCATAAATAAAGTGTCATTTTGAATTCCCTACATTATATGTTTTATTTTTGCTTTTTTCTAGAAATGGTAATCCTAAAAAACCAAAATAAAAAAAATAATAAAAAAAAACTTTCTCAAAAAAATCTGCATACACTCCTGCATTCATAAATTTTCTGAAATAAATATAAATCACATGTGCAGATTTACTATTGATAAACCCATTGAATGCAATAACCCTATGCCCTCTCCCAACTTTGAGTTTCCTGTGTTCGAAGCCGAAGAAGAGGAAGAAGAGGAGATCCCGGACGAGATCTCTCGATTACTTAAGCACGAGGAAAGAGCCATTCTGCCTCACAAAGAGCCTTTAGAAAAGATCAACTTGGGTTCTGAAGAAGACAAAAAAGAAGTGACCATTGGATCGTTGCTTGATGCTGAAATCAAGAGTAAGTTGACAGACCTTCTCAAAGAATATGTTGACGTGTTTGCCTGGTCCTACCAAGACATGCCTGGGTTGGATACCAATATTGTTCAGCATTACTTGCCATTGAAGCCAGAATGTCCGCCAGTTAAGCAAAAATTGCGAAGGACTCACCCTGACATGGCTAACAAGATCAAAGTGGAAGTTCAAAAGCAGCTCGACGCAGGTTTTCTTGTCACCTCGGAGTATCCTCAATGGTTGGCCAACATAGTGCCAGTTCCGAAGAAAGATGGCAAAGTCAGAATGTGTGTTGACTACCGTGACTTGAACAAAGCCAGTCCCAAAGATGACTTTCCATTACCACATATCGACATGCTGGTCGATAACACCGCTAAGTTCAACGTCTTTTCCTTCATGGACGGGTTCTCCGGTTATAATCAGATCAAGATGGCTCCCGAAGACATGGAGAAGACATCTTTCATCACTCCATGGGGTACCTTTTGCTACAAAGTGATGCCGTTTGGATTAAAGAATGCAGGCGCAACTTACCAAAGGGCAATGACTACTCTCTTTCATGACATGATGCATAAAGAAATTGAAGTTTATGTGGACGACATGATAGCCAAGTCCAGCACAGAAGAAGAACACATTGAATACCTTTTGAAGTTGTTTCAACGACTAAGGAAATAGCAGCTTCGCTTGAATCCTAACAAATGTACTTTTGGGGTTAGATCTGGAAAACTTTTGGGTTTCATTGTCAGCCAAAGAGGTATCGAAGTAGATCCCGACAAAGTCAGAGCTATTCAAGAGATGCCTGCACCAAAAACTGAAAAGCAAGTAAGAGGATTTCTCGGACGATTGAACTATATCTCCAGATTTATCTCTCAAATGACTGCTACTTGTGGGCCAATTTTCAAGCTTCTCCGCAAAGATCAAGGGGTTGTATGGACTGAAGATTGCCAGAAAGCGTTCGACAGTATCAAGGAATACCTGTTAGAACCACCAATATTGATTCCTCCAGTTGAAGGGAGACCACTAATCATGTACCTTACCGTGTTGGAAGAATCCATGGGTTGTATGCTTGGACAGCAAGATGAAACCGGTAAGAAGGAACATGCCATCTATTACTTGAGTAAGAAATTCACAGATTGTGAGTCTCGTTACTCCATGCTCGAAAAAACATGTTGTGCTTTGGCTTGGGCTTCAAAACGTCTCCGCCAATACATGATCAACAATACTACTTGGTTAATCTCCAAAATGGATCCGATCAAGTATGTCTTTGAAAAGCCTGCCTTAACAGGAAGGATTGCCCGATGGCAAATGCTGTTATCCGAATATGACATGGAATACCGTGCTCAAAAAGCGGTCAAAGGAAGCATTCTCGCCGATCACTTGGCGCATCAACCAATTAATGAATATCAATCTCTCAAGTTTGACTTTCCTGACGAAGATGTCTTGTACTTGAAGATGAAAGATTGTGATGAACCGTTACCTGAAGAAGGTCCTGATCCTGGATCAAGATGGGGCCTAATTTTTGATGGAGCAGTAAACGCTTTTGGCAATGGAATTGGGGCAATTATCATCACTCCTAAGGGTACTCATATCCCATTCTCCGCCAGATTACTATTTGATTGCACCAACAACATCGCAGAATATGAAGCTTGTATCATGGGTCTCGAAGAAGCCATTGACTTAAGGATCAAGACCCTAGATATATATGGAGATTCCGCTCTCGTGATCAACCAAATCAAAGACAAGTGGGAAACTTACCACCCTGGCTTGATTCCTTACAGAGATTATGCAAGACGTCTGTTGACTTTCTTCAACAAGGTTGAATTGCATCATATACCTCGAGATCAGAATCGAATGGCAGACGCCTTGGCTACTCTATCTTCCATGTTCAAAGTCAACCATTGGAATGATATGCCCAAAGTCAGAATTATGCGCCTTGAAAGGCCCACCTATGTGTTTGCAACTGAAGCAGTCATCGATGATAAACCGTGGTTCCACGACATCAAGCGCTTCCTTCAAACTCAAGAGTACCCACTTGGGGCATCAAACAAAGATAAGAAAACTCTAAGGAGACTTTCTGACAGTTTTTTCCTGAACGGAGATGTGCTATACAAAAGAAACTTCGACATGGTTTTGCTCAGATGCGTGGACAGACACGAAGCAGACATGTTAATGCATGAAGTGCATGAAGGGTCCTTTGGAACTCATTCAAATGGGCATGCAATGTCCAAAAAGATGTTAAGAGCAGGATACTATTGGTTAACAATGGAATCTGATTGTTGTAAACACGTGAAGAGATGTCACAAGTGCCAGATCTACGCAGATAAGATCCATATGCCACCGACTCTACTCAACGTTCTCTCATCTCCATGGCCTTTCTCCATGTGGGGTATTGACATGATTGGAATGATCGAGCCGAAAGCTTCAAACGGTCATCGTTTCATCTTAGTAGCAATTGATTACTTCACCAAATGGGTCGAAGCAGCATCTTACGCCAATGTTACAAGACAAGTGGTTGTGAGGTTTATCAAGAATAACATCATTTGCCGATATGGTGTTCCCAGCAAGATCATTACTGACAATGGTTCAAACTTGATCAACAAGATGATGAAAGAATTATGTGAGGAATTCAAGATTGAGCATCATAACTCTTCTCCTTACAGACCAAAAATGAACGGCGCCGTTGAAGCTGCCAACAAGAACATTAAGAAGATCGTCCAGAAAATGGTCGTCACTTACAAAGACTGGCATGAAATGCTGCCATTTGCTTTACATGGGTACCGTACTTCAGTGCGTACTTCAACAGGGGCAACCCCTTTCTCTCTAGTATACGGCATGGAAGCTGTGCTCCCCGTAGAAGTTGAAATACCATCAATGAGAGTCCTCATGGAGACTAAGTTATCAGAGGCTGAATGGTGTCAAAGCAGATACGATCAGTTGAACTTAATCGAAGAAAAACGTATGACTGCTCTATGCCATGGACAGTTATACCAAGCAAGGATGAAACAAGCTTTCAACAAAAAGGTTCGACCTCGTGAATTTCAAGAAGGCGACCTCGTGCTTAAGAAGATCTTGTCTTTTCAACCAGATTCTAGGGGCAAATGGTCTCCTAATTACGAAGGCTCGTATGTTGTCAAAAGAACATTTTCTGGCGGCGCCATGATTCTTACAACCATGGATGGTGATGAACTCCCACATCCTGTGAATGCTGATGCAGTCAAGAAATACTTTGTCTAAAAAAGAACAAAAGAACAGCTCGGTAAGTCGAAAACCCGCAAAGGGCGACTTAGGCAAAAATGAGCGTCTCGGTGGACTGAAAACCCGAAAGGGCGGTCCAGGCAAAAATTAGAGACAATAAACAGAAAAAATTCATCCTGGTAGATTGAAAACCTGAAAGGGCAATCTAGGCAAAAATTAGGGATTTATGACAAAGTAACTGCATCAGTCCATACTTCGTCACCTGAATCGTCTTTTCCATCAAAGGATCTACGATCAAATCATCGCCAATCTGAAGCGACAAGCACACTTGGAACCCAAAGTTGTTAGGGGAATAGTGGTTATTACTTTCAAAGTAGCCTTTTCCGCATAATTACCATTTCCAACTTTTGTAAATACTCTATGGAATCACGCCTTTAGCTGATTGCCATCCTATTAAATAAATTTGAGCCTTGTGCCCATTTGTTTGCAATCTCTAATTTCTTTTAGCTTGTAAAATGACGCTTTAATTGTGTTATTCACTTTTGAAAGAAAAAAAAAGGAAAAAAAAGTTTTAAATGAATTTACTTCACTTTTTCAAAATAAAAGCGAAAATTTCCTTTGAGTTGTGAACAACAGAAGGAACATCAACAGCTATCTCCATAGGATGAATCAAAGATTATGATAGGAAAAGCTCTTCTATCCCCAATGGAAAAGCTCTTCTATCCCCAGTGAAGAAGCTCTTCTATCCCCAGTGGAAAAGCTCTTTTATCCCCAGTGAAGAAGATCTTTCATCTCCAGTGAAGAAGTTCTTCCATCTCAGTAAGAAAAGATGCTTATCTTCCCCAGAGAAGTCTAAAGCACGCAACACCATTCATCGCCTGTGTTATCTACACCGTGTTGAAGAACATTTGCCAAGTATCTGGTTGTATTGCGACGTCGGTCCCTCTCCAGTATACTTCTTTGTCTGTCAGTATCGTCAGTATGCATGCTACATTCATGACATTCATCATTCATACATATTTGCATCATTTATGCATCATTGCATTTTTCAAATGTCTGCCTAAAATCACTTGTTCAGGATATATCTATCCCAAAAAAAAGAGAAAAGGCAAAAAAAGGAAAGAAGAAAAAAAACAGGTATGGGCGTGTTATCTCTCCAAGTAGGTTGTCACCCATAAGCAGAAAAGAATATCATTCTTTCTCCAGTCCCCACTGAGATCATTCCTCGTGGAAGAAGGTTTCTTTAGTTTCTCCTTTCAAAACAAAGGAGGAAATCCCCATTCGAGCTCATTCCTCATTGGGTACAAAGTCTTGTTTGACTATTTCTTTCCAATTCATTCTTGGTTAGAACCTTGTCTTTACCAGAGATTCAAAATACCAATTCCCCAAACAGAGTCGTGAAAAATAGACAATAAGCAATAGCCTCGTCATCTGAGCAGTTTATGTCTCTTTCAAAAGCTTTTTCCTCTCAAGGAAATCAATCATGAAGACCATTTGACAATCAGGGCATTATTACTGTTCACAAGGCTGAATAACCAGTAATTCCCCTAGCAAAGTCTCCAGGATCATTTTATCACTTGGCTGATAATTGATCATGTCTTCAAAAACCGCTATCACGAGGCTGGTAGTCGGTAACCTTTTGTTCTGGTTATATTATTAAACATGTCTATCCCAATGCTGATAGTCGATAATATTAACCGAACCTTTGAAACTCTTTTTACCTTGTCAAGTCTATCACCATGCTGATAGTCGGTAACACAGTTTCATACCTTTCACCTTCGCATTATTAACAAGTCTATCCCTGTGCTGATAGTCGGTAATGTCGGTAGGTAAGCTTTTCTTACAAAGCTATCATTCCCCGGTAAAGCATACACTTGCTTCCCCGAAAAGAAAGAAAACGAATTCTCTTCCTAAAACGGATTGAGATATCCTTCCCAATCTCTTTTCCCCAGCGGAGTCAGTTCTTGATATCCCCTCGGTAAAGATATCCTTGCATCATTCGCAATTTTGGTATCTTAGGTCCAAAATTTGCGTCTTCTGATATTTAAGTCTCTTCCACCCTATCAAAACGAAGATTTTCAATCTTCATGTCTCAGGTTGAAGAAACTTAAATAGGGGCATCTGTCATACCCCAATTTTTGACCTAAGATACCACCTCATATCATTGCATATGCATCATTTGCATCTCTGACAAATTGCATAGTTTGTGTTTGCTACTTGTGACTCAGCAGGGATTTAATCAAGAAATCACTCATCAGCACAAGCAACAATCAATTAGGGTTTTGTTCTCCCTTCATCTCAAATGAACCATCTTCATCAACAATCAACATTTAGTCCTCAGAGATTCATTTCAACAAACTCAAAGGCTCTGAATCAACCCGATTAGGGTTTTGACTGAAGATAGCACACTCCTGACTTTTGCTCAGGATTTGACCTAATGACTTGGGACATGACCTCAAGACCCCAAGTACATCATTTTGACCTAATCTATTGACTCAAGACATCCCCTACACAAGGATTGATCAACAGTGAAATTTCAAATCATCAGATTAGGGTTTTGAACTATCAGGGACCAAAATCAGGGATCGCATTTGGGAAACCCTAAAAATCCCCAGGGAGTCAATCAAAGGTTTCAATCATCTTCAAATAATCCCTATGACAATATCCCATGGAAATTTCATCAAAGTTGCAAAGAAAATATCATGTTTATTCCATTGTTGGAAAATTATTTCAAAAATGATTCAAGATCATGGATTCCAGGATTTTAATTCAAGATCATTTCAAATTCATGGTGCAAGAATATATTTCAAGACTTGAAATTCAAAAGTTCACTACTTCAAGGATGTTCCACCATTTCCTTTTGAAAAAAGACCATTCAAAATTTCAACATTTCAAAGGAATTCAAATTCAAAGTTCATTCAAGAATATTCAAACTTCATGTTTGAATAACAATTTCATTCAAGGATTCTAAGAGAAATTCAAGCATTTACAAATGGAGTTCTTTACATGAAAAAGTTCCAATTTCCAAATGAATTACAAATGAACTTTATCTAAAGTTTAAGAATTGCATCATTTCAAAATTCCATTCAAAGTTCATACAATCTAAAGTTGGAATAAATTGGAATTACAAGAAAAAAGAAAAAAAGCTCCAAAGACTTTCTTGAATTCTCCAATCTTCAAAGTATTCATTCTTCAAAATCAAATTTCTTCATGCTTTTCTCAAGAATGCTCATGTTGCATGAAAAAAGAAACAAAAAGGGGTGAGATTAGCAAAAAGTTAACAAAATAATTCAAGACAAAAAGGGATCAAAGAGAGATTTTTCCCACTTGCATAAGAAATAATGTCATAAAGAATATTCTTATTCTTATGAGATTCTTGCAATGATTACAATCAAGTTTACCAAATGCCAAACACACCCTTAACTTTTCCTATAAATAGAGGTCATTACTTCATTGCAAATCACACCAAAACCTCACAAAAGATAGGTTTTCTCTTTCTTTCTTGAATTGCAAGTTTTAAGTTTCAAAGTGAGGAAGAAATCCCAACCTCCAAACCCTTGAAGTTCTGGCCAAAGTAATGATTCTAACATCTCATAAACATCATACATGATGTGTTTGAACCATTCACACACCTCAAATCATCCCAAAACTCAGAATCATCATCTCACCTCCAAATATGCATAACACTAGCCTTATCATGCCAAAATCCATACCAAGCAAATTCTGTCCAAACTAACCTTCTAAACATCATCCATATACTTCATATGAACTGTTCCAACCATCATACATGATCTGAAACACCAAAACCACTAAGCTTGATCCTCACTTGAACCATACTGCAGATCGAGTACCATGGATTGATCAAGAGGTTTTCAAATTGTTCCAGGCATCCAAACATGTTCCATAAGGTCCACTGAAGGTGTTCAGATCAAGAAACAACAACTGGAACTCCTCATTTGCAGAATTCGATTCACTTTTGCCGTTTTTGAAGGTAAGCTACTTGAACTTCAAACTCTATGAATCATGCATCATGAATGAAATATGAACATACCATCTCATTTCTGCACACATGAGGATCATTAACCCTCAATCAATTGCTATTTATCTTGCACACACACGATTTCAGATTGAAACTCAGAATTAGGGTTCTTCGTGTTCATCAGAAAATTGATAGCCTTAGGGTTAAAATAAATGCAATTAAATGATACCATTGTGTTCCTTATGAAAAATCGAGCAAGTTAGGCTATTCACTTGATCCAAACAATTCAGTTTTCAGAATTTTCAAATTCAATTTGGGGGTTGTGTTCTTGGCGCCAAATTTTGAAACTGAACTTAGGAACTTGATTTAAAATATATTTAATTCATTGCAAGAGATTAACAGACCACGCGCGTGGTCTGGTTGGTTAAGTTTTTGAGTTGTGAGAGAGAGGGCGCGAGTTCAACACTCATGGGGGCCAAAACATTTTTTTTATCACTATTTTCTTTCAATTTTTTACACAACTTTAATTAATTCATTGATCAATCAAATTAACTCATTTTTACTTCATTTTTTACACACTTCTTATTTAATATACATATTTTGACAATATAAAAAAAAATCATAAAAAAGGGTTTATTTAATATGCTTTTAATTAGGTTTAAAATGATACATTTTTAAGTGTTTTTAAATACTTTAAATATTGTTTTTCATTTAATTTTTAACCTAATCACTTGTAAATATTTTTTGTGATCAAACCCTAATCATTTAGGTCTTAATTAAGCATTAAAACTTGTTTTAACTTAATTAAGTTGACTTTTGTCAAAATTCAAATCGTTTTAAGACGAGCGATCGCGATTCTTTTTCAAAACGATAAACCACTTCTTTTTGATTAAATCCTTTTGACTAATCAATCAATTTTCAAAATGAAGTGGGGCCTCTCGAATATTAGAGAGTGTAAGTCCCATTTCTTTTCTTTTTGTACAGTTTTCAAAACAATAAAACATTCTTCAAAACAAAATCTTTTCAAAACAGTTTTCAAATCATTTTCAAAACAACAAAACTCCAAAGGAACTTCAAACTTTTCAAATATACCATGGGCCTCCACGTAGGTATAAGTCCCAAGCCCCTTTTGTACATACCCATTCCTGTACATGAAATTAGGTATTTTATTGTACACACTTTTGTACATATCTCGATCAATTAAAACTCCAAAAAAATACAAAAAAAAACAAAAATGAAGGTTTCTTTAAATCTTCCCAAAAATATCATGGGCCTCCATGTAGGTATAAGTCCCAAGCCCCTTTGTAAATACCTGTTTACATAGCTTTGAATAAACTCAAGTGGACCTCTCCCTGAGTATGAGTCCCGAGCCCCGTGTATACAAATGGATCATGCTTACAGGTATATTTCCTTCCTAAACTCCATTATATACACACACTTTGTCATACATATGTGCTTGTTCATACTTGTTCATATTTGTTCATGTACTTGCTCATGTTTGTTCGTACTTGTTCATACTTGTGATTGTGTTATATATGCTTGTTCAACTTAGTACAACACTAGGTTCCCCATAGCCTCCTATTGGGCTTCGTGCAAAGAATCTCCACTAGTTTAGGTTAGGACATAGAGTATGGTTTCCCGATGAAATCGCTCTAAGAGCTCAAACCAACTATACCATGCCTCCCCTCGGGCTTTGTACAAACGAGTGACCCTCCCATAGCCTCCTCTTGGGCTTACAATGCAAGGACCCTGGATTGTCCCTCCCATAGCCTCCTCTTGGGCTTACAATGCAGGGACCCTCGGATAGCCTCCTCTTGGGCTTCGTACAAGGACCCACGGGCTTCTTATAAGCATCCCCAATATCCAAATCAAATACCCTAGGAGATTAGATATTTATCATCTCTATGATAGGAGTATCTCTTCTATATCATCACAAACAATCAATCAATCAAACTTTTTTTTGCCACAAGGCTGGCTAATCAATCAAACTTCTTTTTGCCACAAGGCTGGCTAATCAATCAAACTGTTTTACCACCGTACTGGATGATTAATCAAAGTTTTTGTCACAAGGCTGACTTCATTGAAACTTTTGCCACAAGGCTGGCTGATTAAACAAAGTTTTTGTCACAAGGCTGACTTCATTGAAACTTTTGCCACAAGGCTGGTTAAACAAAAACATCTTTATCATTCTAAGCACCATAAGTGGCATGGCCCAGGGCTTATAATGAAAAGATTTTCAAACAAAAATCAAACAGATGTATGTGATGATATAGATTAGATACATCGAACGTTTAGATGACATTTGTCTCTTATCCTTTGCTTCCACTAGCATAAGTGGGAACTACGATTGCTCTGACTTTCTCAACATCCCTTTGAGAATACGTAGGCACAAGGTCGTATCCTTGGCGAGCAAAACTTCTCTCTCAAACCATTCAAACCTTAGCACCCGTAGACCCCGATCTACAGATGCTCTGATTCCCTCTAAGGGATATGTATGCAGAGGATCGCGATGATCTTTGCGAGCATAATCAAACAAACACCTTAGGTCCCACCTCTTTCTCACAAGAACCTCCACCATAACAAGAATGGAATGAACAAAACAAAGAAACCTATAGAGTACTATAGATACGTTGGGTGCTAATACCTTCCCTTCGTATAACCAACCCTCTTACCCAAGATCTCTCCCCCCCACTTTTAGGTTATTGCAGCTTTTTTCCTTTTCCTCTTTTGGAAACAATAAAAAGTTTGGTCGGTACAAAAGAAAAATCATTTTTTGAGCACTCGAGCCCAAAGAAGGCATCAGGTGTCTCATCCCGAAAAAGGACAACGATTTTTCCCGCGACAGTCATGGCATGCTTTTAGTACATCCCTTTGTTCCTCTTCTGGTACGCATCTTCTGACCAATCCATCTATCCCTTTCTTGTATAGGAAAGGGTCATCCCATAAATAGAACCTGCAATCATGTAGAAACTTTTTCTTGCGGTTAGAATCAAAATCTTCTGGGATTACCCCACCTACCAGATAATTTGCATAATCGGCGAACCAAGGTGCACCAATAACAGCAAGGATATGCTCATCTGCGAATTCATCCTGTATTGGGCGTTTTTCCTCTGTTTCCTCGATAGGTGACATTCGGGAAAGGTAGTCTACGACTGTGTTTTCGCATCCTTTTTTATCACGAATCTCCACATCAAACTCCTGAAGGAGTAAGATCCATCTTAGAAGCCTTGGCTTAGAATCCTGTTTGGCAAAAAGATACTTCAAAGCAGCATGGTCAGTGTAAACAATAACTTTGGAACGCAACAGATATTGCCTGAATTTATCAAAGGCATAAACAACAGCAAGCAACTCTTTTTCAGTTGTTGCGTAATTTATCTGTGCAGGGTTTAAAACATGACTAGCATAGTAAATAACACGTAACAATTTGTCCCTACGCTGTCCTAGAACCGCCCCCACTGCAATGTCACTTGCATCACACATGATCTCGAAAGGGAGAGACCAATCTGGGGCCACAACAATTGGTGCCGAAACTAGTTTTTACTTAATTGTTTCAAATGCTACGACACACTCATCATCAAAATTAAAGACCCTGTCCTTAACCAACAGAGTAGTTAAGGGTTTAGCTATTTTAGAAAAATCTCTTATGAACCGGCGGTAGAAACCCGCATGCCCTAAGAAACTTCGAATACCTTTCTCATTCATTGGTGGTGGTAGCTTTGATATGACTTCTATTTTTGCTTGGTCAACTTCTATTCCTTTGTGGGAAATTTTGTGACCCAACACTATACCTTCACGCACCATGAAGTGACACTTCTCCCAGTTGAGGATCAAGTTGGTCTGTTGACATCTTTCTAACACAAGAGCAAGATTAGTTAAACAATTATCAAAAGACTTACCAAAAACTGAGAAGTCGTCCATGAATACTTCCATATGCTTTTCAAGCATATCATCAAAGATGGCTTGCATGCATCTTTGAAAAGTAGCTGGAGCATTACATAACCCGAATGGCATCCTTCTATAAGCAAATATACCAAACGGGCAAGTGAAAGCCGTCTTTTCTTGATCTTCTGGTGCGACCGCTATTTGATTATACCCTGAATACCCATCGAGGAAGCAATAGTAATCATGACCCGCTAACCTTTCCAGCAGTTGGTCTATGAAAGGTAACGGGAAGTGGTCTTTTCTTGTCGCCAGATTTAGCCTTCTGTAATCGATGCAAACTCTCCATCCTGTTACTGTCCTTGTAGGGATTAACTCATTTTTCTCATTTTTTATTACTATAGTTCCTCCCTTTTTCGGCACTACATGTACAGGACTCACCCAAGCACTATCAGATATAGGGTAGATCATCCCCGCATCTAATAGTTTCACCACTTCTTTTCTGACCACTTCCTTCATTGCTGGATTCAACCTCCGTTGAGGTTGGACTACAGGTTTTTGATCATCCTCCATGAGAATTTTGTGCATGCAAATCGTAGGACTAATACCTTTCAAATCGTCAATCGACCACCCCATGGCCCTTTTGTGCTTTTTCAGAACTTCAACAAGTTTGTTCTCTTGGATAACTTCAAGGTGTGAACTTATGATAGCCGGACATTTGTTTTCTGTGTCTAGGAAGACATATTTGAGGTTCTCCGGTAGTTGTTTCAATTCAGCCCCCTTCTTTGGTTCATCTTTCTTTTCCTCTACTAATGGTTGCCTTAAATCCTCCCACCGATTTTGTCGAGAACTTTTAAAGAAAGGTTTTGCCTCCATCATATTCAACACTTCTATCTCTTCATCGTCAACCTCTTCAGTTTCGTTGAAAATTGATAAACTCAACACTCTTTCTAAAGGTAATTGTTGTGACTTCAAAGCATTCTCATTGTGAACAGTTTGATTAATCACCTCAATATGTTGACTAGTAGCAACATCATCCTTGTATTTCATGGTGTTTCGCACATCAATTTTTAACTCTTCATCATACACCTTCAAGGTCATAGTGCCCCCTTCTATGTCTATCAAACATCTCCCGGTCTCTAAGAATGGTCTCCCCAAAATGATTGGAATTTCTTCATCTTTTGGCATCTCTAAAATTACAAAATCCACTGGAAACACAAACTTGTCTATTTTTACAAGCACATCTTCTACTATCCCGTACGGTCTTTTTACGGAATGATCGACAAATTGGAGTGTCATTCTTGTATCTTGAACTTTACCAATTCCCAATCTTTTGTAGATGGACAGCGACATAAGGCTAACACTTGCTCCTAAGTCAATAAGAGCCTTTTTAAATGATCTATCCCCAATAGTACAAGGAATAGTGTGGACCTCCGATTTTTTTTAATACCGGGCCATACCTCTGATCTGTAGAGATACGTGAACTGACTCTTTTTTGTCGCTTAATGCTTTCGCATTTTTGAAAATTCACAGAGTCGCCACCGACCTTTTATTTTATCCAATTAAGGAAAGGTTTATAAAAGAAACAGAAAAAAGACCTTTAAGAAATTCTGGGTAAGGGGGTAGGTTATACAAAGGGAAGGTGTTAGCACCCTTTGTATCCATGGTTATCCATGGGCTCTTAAGTTTGCTTAGCTCACTTGTTTTTCGATGACTTTTCAATTGCTCTGAAATTGCTCATATGTGGTTTCAAATACTTTTGTAAATTGAATTTTGTAATGATCCGTGTGTGGATGTATACAAAATGCTTGTTTATCTTTCGAAAGATGTTTTGAAAAGAACGTTAACTTTGTAATAATCCGTGTTTGGATGTATACAAAGCATTGTCTTTTTGGAAAGTTTTGAAAAATCAACAGTGTATGAGAATTTTGTTTGTTTTGATTTGAGCAAGCAAACTAGGAGGTCTACCCTGAGTTGTAAGGTCTTTATCCTATTTCCTTTAAAAATCTATCCTTTCACCGGATATAAAAGCAAGGTTCGATTTTGTACTCAAAACAGTAGAATTTTGACTTTGATTTTGAAAGATTGTGAAGGGATTACCTGAAGAGGTGCAAGTGTGATTGTGATTGTATTCAGATATTTATCTTTGAAGTTAGTGATCTAACGGTTCAGTTTTATCTTTGACATACACGCAGTTTATATGTGCGGGAATTAAAATGCAGAAATGTAAAGTGCGGAAAGTAAATCTACGCTATTACATCGATTGTGCAGGAAATGTAAACTAGCCTATTTACATCAATTTGACATCCTATACATTTATCTAGGAATTTTAAATTGCAAGAAAAATAAAGGGCATGTTTTTGGATTTTTTATGATTTGATTTTAATTATAATTAATGCATGATTAATTAAATTAAAATGAAGAAAAAAGATGAAAATGGATTTAAACCTAGAAATTAAGTTTAAAATATGTACAAAATATTTGTTAATTAATTTTAAAACAAAACTAATATTTTTGGGTTTTTTGAAATTGATTTGAAATTGATTTAAGTTAATTAAAACATAATTATGCAAATAATTATACAAATAATTAAAACTTAAAAAGAAAATTATTCAAAATATGTACAAAATTAGTTTATAATATATAAACAATATTTAACACAAAGAACAATTTTTTTATGATTTTTTGATTGGTTAGAATAATTAAAAAGCAAATATATAAATATATACTAATTAATTATGCAAAATATTGAAATTTTGAAGAAAAATAAAATATTTTTATTTCAGAAAATAGTATATTATTTTAGAAGTCTAAAAATATTTTTTGTGTATTTTTTGGATTTTTTAAACTATTTTTAATTAATTTAACAAAGAAATTAAATAAAATAGAATATAAAATAGAAAATAAAAGGATACTGATCCTGTGTGGTAATCAGTGAGGGAGCATGGTGTGCATGCGTATCCTGAGGCGTTGGATGAGCTGATGGATGGATCAGAAGGCCCAGATGGTGAGTGACCATAGCACGTGGAACACCTGCAAAACACTGAATCCCAAGTCAGTTTAAAAAACACGCGCGCGCCTCCCAGCGAATCAGAGGGCGCCACGCATCATCTTCAACCTTCAGATAGGTTTTTACACCGTTCATTTGCAGGTGGTGTAAAAAACCCTATCTTTTACACCTGGTAATAATAGCGAATACAAGCAAACGTGAGTATAAATTTGGCGCGATGGTATGGTTGAGTTCGTATTGTTCATGCGAACTTAATGGTGCTATTCAGAACCTGTAATTTTGCCTAATTTGGAAAACCCTAATTTTGGGATGAAGAACCCTAAAATGGTGGTTTCGTGTATACGCATCTAAAACTTAATTAAAGCTCCAGAAATGATCTACACCTCAAACCAAACTCAATAGTATGTCTACATCTTGTTAAATATGTGTGAATAGCCAGATACGAATTGATTTTAGTTTGAACAATTTTTGACCTGTGTAGCTCGATTCAGTGAGCTTCAAGGCTTGTAATTGATTGAGATAGTTTCAGTGATGTTCAAGGAAGGTGTATGAATGCTTAGTTTGTATTGAAATGAGCAGAAATTACAAATTCGAATTTGAGTTTTCCTTTGAATTTTTTGAAGTGATTACAAGTGTTATATGCTATGCTATGCTTCTGGTCTTGTCTCCCTTTGTTACTGAAGTGCTATAGCCTATTTATAAGCATTAGAGTGCTTAGAAACTAAGCCAAGAGCATTGATGAGTTTTTTTGGAATCTTGACTTTTTCAACATTGGTAGCTTTGTCTTTAAGCCACCATGGCTTGATTTTCCTCTTCTCCTCTGCTGTACTTTGCTTTGGGATAGAGTTGAATGAGTCACATTGATGAGTCATGCTTGGAATGCAAGCTATCATTTATCCATGCATTTCCTTTTTAATTTAATCTTAAAATAAGAAAAAAATCAAGCAAACATGGATGAAAAATGTTATGGGCTTAGTCTTGGTCGTGGGAGGCCCATAGTAACATGGAAATGATGTTTGAATGCTGAAAACTTGGCCCCATTTGGAAAAAATACATTTTTGAGCAATGTTGATTTCATGCATTTTCCCAAAATTTAGCCAACTTCAACAAGGTGTAAATCCTTCAATTTTTGTCATATGAAGGAGATCTTGCACTTTTTAGAAACCTCAAAGAGTCCTCTAACCAATGTCTTTGGTCTCATGTCAAAATGATTTTTGAAGCTCCTTGTGTGTCCTTTTGAAAAAAGTGTCTTTTTGTTGACTTTGAAAATGACCTGTAATGTCTTTGATCATATTTTTCAAATGGTGAATCCAATGACCATGGGATCAATGGCATTTGAAAGATAATTTAATTTCCTTCAAAACAAGCTTTGGTTTGAATTTTTTGGATGAAGGATGAGAGAGTTATGATCAGTCAAAGTTGAGTTGACTTTTCAGGCAAAAACCCTAATTTTGAATCTTAGGGTTTTGTTGATTTTTGATCTTTCCTTGATGAATTATGATCATCCAATGATCAAATGATGAATCCTTTGACAAAATATGGACTTTGACAAAAAATTTCATTTTTGACTGTCTGTTGACTTTTTTGGTCAAACGGGTCGTCTGTTGACTGTTTGAGCTGCTGACGGTGCGTCTGAGTGAATTGAAGTTTGAAAATTTGTATGATGGTACTTTGAGATATATGGATGTGTATGAGATCCATTTGAGCTCTCAAAAACTTGTTGCTCCTGTAAAACAAGAAAAACCCTGATTAGGGACTGTTTGTGTAGGAGACAGTTAAGCGTACCTGATTTTTGTGCAGTGTTGAGTCTCTGCTAATCGCGTGATATTCAGAAGACTTCTTGAACAAAAATCTTGGAATTTTGAATTGTGAAAGATTGATTTGATTGATGGTACAAAACACTGAGAATTGTACTGCCAGCAGTTTGGCTGTCAACTGACTGTTCAGGTATTGATGTAGCAGTTAGAGTGAAAAATCAACAGTCAAAGTTAATTTTCCTTTTTTGTTGTTTTTTGTTTTTGTTTTATGTGAAAAATGAAAGTTTATTTACATGACTTGTTAGAAAAACACAGACATAATAAATAACTAATATTTACGGTATGCGGGCAAAATTACCGATAATAACCCTGAAAATCATTTAATGCACAGAAATAGGAATATTTGACTGGCAGAAAACACACAAAATATTATCTTAGTAATTAAGCAATATTATGACAAATAGTACAACATTTAATACTGACAGTACAAATATCTTATACTATATTGAACAGTACGACGAATGAACGGTACATTTAAGAAATAAGAAATACGGCAAATTTTAAGAATGACGATTGATAACCCATGCTATGAACAATAACATGTAGATGATTGGGAGCATAACCATTGCAGGTCCACACTCCTCAGGACTATGCAGGCAGAAGAAAGTCATGATCACCGTAGCAATGGTGATGACTGCAAGAGACAGTGTCTCTATCCATTTTGCCATTCTTGTTAGGGAAGAAGAAAGGATGGATTATGAAGTGGAAATTTGAGAGATGAATTAGAATTTGATGTGAGATTTTATGGAAGAATGAGAGGTATTTATTGAATGGAAAGAAGGATAGAGACGTTGGGGAATAGTGTGATTCCGTACAAAAGGAAAATTTGAGTGGAAGTAAGATTTGAAAGAAAGTGGAGATAGTGTTGGAAAAAAAGAGAGATTTGATTTTTGAAAAAGAGATTTGAAAAGATTTTTGAAAATAATGGAATATAGTACAAAAATTAGTGGGAAACAAAAGATAATAATAATCTACTTGTTACCAGTACAGTCTGAGTTTCCTGATTCTGCGCCTGCAAAAAGATTTAACTCTGTACCAATTGTGTCAGTACTATTTATCTGTAAATAAATAAATAGCATGTGTGAAGTAATAAACAGTATTTGGTGTTTGCGTAAGAATAAATTCAACTGCAAGCCAAATTACTGTATAAGAAAAATTCTAAAAACTAAGTATTTCATATGTCAGGATATTTGTTGAAATAAAAATCCATGATTATATGAGACTCTTAATTTTCAGATTGGAGTTTTCTTGAAAAATATGTGGGCAAATTTTGGGGTATAACAGTTGCCCCTATTCAATCTTCTTAAACTTGAAGAGATTGTATGAAATCTGAAGGTAGAAGATGATTGAATATTTAGATGCCCTGAAAATTTGCACTTACCTTGATCAGAAGAGATGTTGGAAGTTGCATTTGAATGTCGTCTGCGAAATGTTGTTGGCAGATTGAAACATTACCTGAGATGGGCTTTCAGATGCCACCTGGTAAATGGGTTGAGGGTTTGTTCATCAGAATGAATCCATTGATTATATCTTGATGAAGGATTTGAAAGTCTTTGTGTTGACTGTTTCGGAACCGTCCAAGGTTACCGCTTTAAATCTTGGAAGATAATCGTTACGAAACCTGTCCAAAGTTTTTCTGCTTTAGATTTTGGAGGTTGATCCTTGTGGAACCGTCTGAGGTATCGCTTTAGATCTGCAATGTTAGATCGTTCTGGAACCGTCTGAGGTATCGCCTTAGATCTGCAACGTTAGATCGTTCTGGAACCGTCTGAGGTATCGCTTTAGATCTGTGATGCTAGATCGTTTTGGAACCGTCTGAGGTATCGCTTTAGATCTGTGATGCTAGATCGTTTTGGAACCGTCTGAGGTATCACTTTAGATCTGTGATGCTTGTTTTTGAGTTGGTAAGTGATCAGAATGAATCTTCGGCTTGATTATATCTGAGAGAACCGTTCATGGAATTCAGGTGAACACTGCATGTGATTGAGAACATCTTTGTTGAAGATATCTGCCTACCTGAAAAATCAAGTTAGTGATATGCAATGTTTATGATGCATGTAAATGTGAGATATTCCCGGAGAAATATGCATGTGATGTTGTGTATGAATATGCGCATGAATATGCGCATGATGCATGATGTATGAATATGATGTATGAATGTATGAATGTGATGCGTGTCAAGCTTCTAGTTGGAAAAATAAATTCCCACTAGTCAGCTGGACATGAATGTATTGTGATCGTTGATGATCTTTTGTCTTGCTTGAGTACCCTCGTCTGGGGAAATTCTTTAAGAACCCGGGTATCCCGTTGAAGGATCTTTGACTACCGCTTGGGGAACCAAAGGTAACTGGAAGTTCTGATGCCCTTTCAAATGGGAATGAGGAAGATGCATAATCCTCCGATGCACTATCTGACCAAGTCCGGGTGCGGGGATCACATCTTCTGAAGATAGTAATCTGGAACAACCCTGCTGGGGAATAAGACTTCTTTTGAAGAGAAAATCTTTTTGAGGAATTTGCTGAGAAATGCGTTTCTCTTGGTGATTTCCTTCTGATGGAATGATGTCCAGATGATCGGGACATTTCCTGAATGCCATTCCTGTTTTTCCTGGTAAACATCAATCATATTCAAATGCATATGTTCATTCAAAATTATCATTGGGATGCTTACGTATTTAAAACAGAAAAAGTGAAAATAGTGATTTTGGAAAGAGCTGCATTGAAAAGAGCCATGATAGGCGGGTTAGCACAGGGAGACAACAATCCTAGAAGTAGGAAACTGTCAGAAAGTTTTGAAAAATATTTATGAAGATAAATAGCTATGTGAAAATGATCCAGTCAAGTTTCAACTCTGCTATTGCCAATCTGTCTTCGAGCATCTCATCCCTCACTTGTTGGAAGAAAGTGATTAGACTGATCGGTGTCTTTGAGGTGGTGAATCTTGATGGTGAGTAGGCAGCTGAACGGAACATAGTTGTATGCTTTATTCCCTAACTTTTGCCTAGGCTGCCCTTTCAGGTTTTCAGCCTACCGGGATAGTATTTGTTTAGTCTTTAATTTTTGCCTGGACCGCCCTTTCGGGTTTTCAATCCACCGAGACGCTCATTTTTGCCTAAGTTGCCCTTTCAGGTTTTCAACTTAGCGAGCTGTTTTTTCTTTTTTAAGAGAAGTATTTTTTGACTATGTCAGCATTCACAGGGTGTGGGAAATCCTCGCCATCCATGGTGGTAAGCAACATGGCGCCGCCGGAGAATATTTTCTTGATTATGAATGGTCCCTCGTAGGTGGGAGTCCATTTGCCTCTGGGATCACCTTGTGGTAAGATGATGCGTTTGACAACCAAGCCACCAGTTTGGTACGCTTGACTTTTGACTTTTTTGTTGAAGGCTTTGATCATACGCTTTTGGTATAGCTGACCATGACAAATAGCTGCGAGCCTTTTCTCATCAATCAAGTTTATCTGGTCCAACCGAGTTTGAATCCAATCGTCTTCGTCTAGATTGGCTTCTTTCATGATCCTTAGGGAAGGAATCTGAATTTCAATTGGAAGAACTGCCTCCATACCATAGACTAAGGAAAATGGAGTTGCCCCTGTCGAAGTACGCGCAGATGTGCGATAACCATGAAGAGCAAAAGGCAACATCTCATGCCAGTCTTTGTAAGTTACTGTCATTTTTTGTATGATTTTCTTGATGTTCTTGTTGGCAGCTTCCACCGCGCCGTTCATCTTTGGTCGATATGGAGAAGAATTATGATGTTTGATCTTGAACTGTGTGCAAAGTTCAGTAATCATTCTGTTGTTTAGATTTGTGCCATTGTCCGTGATAATCCGTTCAGGGATGCCATACCGACAAATGAGATTGTATTTGATGAACCGGGCCACCACATTCTTGGTAACAGAAGCAAATGAAGCTGCTTCTACCCACTTTGTGAAGTAGTCAATAGCGACCAGGATAAAGCGATGTCCGTTGGAGGCAGTAGGTTTGATTTCTCCAATCATATCAATAACCCACATTGCAAAAGGCCAAGGAGCCGTCAGGACACTTAATGGAACTGGAGGTACATGTACTTTGTCAGCGTATATCTGGCATTTGTGACATGTTCGGGAGTGATGATGGCAGTCTGTTTCCATGGTAGACCAGTAATAACCTGCTCTAAGGATCTTTTTAGCCATTGTATGTCCACTGGAATGAGTACCGAAGGTACCATTGTGTATTTCTTCCATGATTTGTTCTGCTTCCTTCTTGTTTACACAGCGAAGTAAAGTCGAGTCATGGTTGCGTTTGTATAGGGTTCCATTGCTTAGAAAGAATTTGGCAGCAAATCTCCTTAGAAACTTTCTGTCATTAATGGATGCCCCTTCAGGGTACTCCTGAGCTTCGAGATATCTTTTTACCTCATGGAACCATGGTTTTTCCTCGATTCCTTCGGTATTGATCTCATTGCAATAGGATGGTTCATCTTGCCTGTAGATGGTGATCATAGGCGCCTCGTTGTCCCACCTGACTTTGAACATGGATGACATGGTAGCTAAAGCATCAGCTAGTTGATTTTCCTCGCGTGGGATGTGTTCGAAAGTGATTTCTTCGAAGTGAAGAATCAAACTCAGCACATATTCTTTGTAAGGAATTAGATTCGGGTGCTTTGTGTCCCATTCCCCTTTGACTTGGTAGATTACCAAGGCCGAGTCTCCGTAGACTTCCAGGAATTTGATTCTTAGATCGATTGCAGCTTTGAGACCCAGAATACATGCTTCGTATTCGGCTATATTGTTAGTGCAATTGAAGCATAATCTGGCAGTGAACGGTGTGTAACTTCCTGCGGGGGAAATGATCACAGCTCCGATGCCATTGCCAAGTGCATTAGAAGCTCCGTCAAAAACCATAGTCCACCGGGATCCTGGCTCGGGTCCTTCTTCTGGTCCTGGTTGTTTGTAGTCATTGACTAGCATAATGTCTTCGTCCGGGAAGTCAAAGTTCAATGCTTGATAATCATCCACTGCTTGATGAGCCAGATGATCAGCTACCACACTTCCTTTGATTGCTTTTTGTGAAGTGTATTGAATGTCATATTCTGTTAAGATCATTTGCCATCTCGCTATTCTTCCAGAGAGAGCAGGTTTTTCGAACACGTATTTGATGGGATCCATCTTGGAGATTAGGAAAGTGGTGTGATTTAGCATGTACTGTCTTAGTCGGCGAGCTGCCCAAGCTAAGGCACAACAAGTTTTTTCGAGTAGTGAGTATCTTGTTTCACAATCGGTAAACTTTTTGCTAAGATAATAGATTGCGTGCTCCTTTCGACCGGATTCGTCATGTTGTCCTAGCACACACCCCATTGAGTCTTCTAACACAGTTAGGTACATTATCAGAGGTCTGCCTTCCACAGGTGGCAACAAGATTGGAGGTTTTTGGAGATATTCTTTAATTTTGTCAAAGGCTAACTGGCATTTGTCATTCCACCTTTCCACTTGATCTTTCTTCAACAGTTTGAAGATCGGCACACAAGTAGTGGTCATGTGGGCAATAAATCGGGCGATGTAATTCAGACGTCCCAAGAATCCTCTGACTTGTTTCTCGGTACGGGGTATAGGCATTTCTTGAATGGCTTTAACCTTGGCGGGATCAACCTCAATACCTTTGCTGCTGACAATGAAACCTAAGAGTTTGCCGGATCTTACTCCAAAGGTACACTTATTTGGGTTCAGTCGCAACTTGTATTTCTTGAGTCTGTCAAACAACTTGTGTAAATGACCCAAATGTTCTTCCTCGGTGTTGGATTTTGCAATCATGTCATCGACATACACCTCTATTTCTTGATGAATCATATCATGAAATAGCGCTACCATTGCACGTTGGTAGGTTGCTCCGGCGTTTTTCAAACCAAAGGGCATTACTTTGTAACAAAAGGTTCCCCAGGGTGTTGTGAAGGTTGTTTTTTCCATGTCTTCGGGTGCCATCTTGATTTGATTGTACCCTGAGAATCCGTCCATAAAGGAGAATACCTTGCATTGTGCGGTATTGTCAACCAGTACATCGATGTGTGGTAAAGGGAAATCATCTTTGGGGCTTGCCCGGTTCAGATCTCTGTAGTCCACGCACATCCTGACTTTCCCGTCTTTTTTGGGTACAGGGACGATGTTAGCTATCCAAGGAGGATAACTTACAACTTTTAGGAATCCGGCATTGAACTGTTTTTCAACCTCGTCTTTGATCTTTTTTGACATATCAGGCCTACTCCTTCGTAGTTTCTGTTTGACTGGAGTGCTACCTTCTTTGATTGGTAGGCGATGAACTACGATGTCCGTGTCAAGGCCTGGCATATCCTCATAGGACCAGGCGAATATCTCGACGTAGTCTCGCAGCATTTGAATCAGTCTTTGCTTGACGCTGTGTTCTAAATCAGCCCCTATTTTGACTTCTTTCATTTCTTCGTTGCTGCCCAAGTTGATGACCTCAATTGGCTCCTCATGAGGCTGTATGGCCTTGTTTTCTTGTTCTAGCAGCCTTGCAAGTTCTCTTGGCACTTCACAATCTTCCTCACTTTCGTCCTCAGTTTGGTAGATCGGATTTTCAAAGTCATGACGGGCAATAGCAGAATCGTTGTTGACTGGATCCAGAGTGTATGTGAATCTGCAAGTTAATTATGTGAGTATGTGTGAAGAAAAAACATAGCTATTAGAAGGCGAAGAAAGAAAGAAAAAGGATCACAAAATTTAAATATGCAAGCGTCCCATGATTTTATTGAATGCACATGATCATGATATGATAAGCCCTTATAGAAGGACCGGTGTGCTAAGGCACACGGCTTTCAAGCTCATGGTTCGATTGTTCAGGAACCACTTTTATCTTTGCACATTATACACAAAGAAAACAGGAAATGGCATTTACTCCTGGTCAAAGGAGATCACATCCTCAGCTTTCCAGTTGTTCAATCCACTGTTGTGAGCAGGGGGTACTCAGCTGTTCCAGTTGCAGTTGTCTTTTTCATCTTCCACAGCATTGATTTCATTAGTGGGAAAATGAGCCGGTGATCCTTCGGGATAAGGGATATACTCTGCTGGATACGAGAGCCCAGGCTGAGATATCTCTGTTGGCTGAGCGAGATGCTTGATAAGGCCGTCCCATGCAGTCGGGATGATGTTTTGAATAGAGACTTGTGCATCTTGATGAGGAGTGTATGCTGATAGAAAGCAACCCTCGTTATTTGGTATTTCCCTGGCTTTTTCAAAAGCGAAATTGTCATCGTAATGTTCATCCCATCCAGTTGGGACAATGTCCTCCATGGCAATTTGTGAGCTCGGAGGAGCGGAATATTTCACCATATAGTCATATTTGCCGCTGGGTTCTCCTAGCGTGTCCCATACTTCTTTGGGTGGATTTTGATATTGCTCAGTGGCGGGATTTGTGAAAATTTGATCATTTCCAACTTCATCACCCCATCCAGTCGGGGTAAGGTCCTCCATAGCAATATAAGAATTCTGAGGTTCGGCATACTGATAATTATACCCACCGTTTGGTTCTTGAACAGCATCCCACATTCCCATGGAAATGGGTGGAATTTCATCTGGATATGGCTGGATGATATGGTTCATGAACACTCCTTCATCTTCAATAGCGTTTACTTCTTGGCTGACGAAGTGTGACATCAATCCTTCAGAACGAGGACTTTGATCATTCTTTTGATTTTCACTATCATAGCCCAGACCTAGTTTGTCAGACTTGTAGGGTATATCGGGAAGTTGTCCCCATACTGTGCAATTACCCTGTTCAATCATGGCTTTGGCATCTTTGAGAGAAGCCATAGTTGTAGTTGGAGTAGCAGGAATATGCTTGGTGGCAGAGACATCTGGGGAAACCACCTCAAATGATTGGCATGGAGTTTCGATGAATTCGTCCTCCAACTCAACATATTTGGAATTTCTTAGGTGACTAACCACATATTCCTCTTCGCCATAGACTGTGACAATCTTTCCTTTTACTGGATATTTTAACTTCTGATGCAGGGTAGAAGTTACAGCGTTTGCCCTATGTATCCAAGGGCGTCCAAGTAAACAGGAGTAGGCTGGGTGAATTTCCATTACGTAAAAGATAGAATCAAAGATTTGAGAACCCACTCTGATTGGGAGATTCACTTTTCCGTGTACCGTTCTGGTTGACCCGTCAAAGGCTCTTACCACAACATCGCTTGGTTGTAACACAATTCCTTCGAAGTCAAGCTTTTCTAGTACTGTTTTTGGTAACACGTTCAGAGAAGAACCGTTATCTACTAGCACATGAGATAGAGTGGTGCCATTACATTCAATGGAGATATGTAAGGCTTTGTTGTGATTTTTTCCAGCAGGGGTTAGATCTACATCAGAGAAACCGAGACCATTGCTCACGGTTAGATTGGCAACACAATTCTCAAATTGGTCGACTGAGATCTCTTGAAGCACATGCGCAGCTTTTAGGAACTTCATCAGAGCTTTGGCATGAGCTTCTGAATATTTTAGCAGAGATAGCATTGAGATTTTTGAAGCAGTGTGCCCCAGTTGCTCAACAATATTGTAATCACTCTTGCAGATGATTTTCAATATTTCCTCCATTTCTTGCTTTGATGGATCCTCAGCAGTGATCTCCACCGGGGTTTGAATTTGTTCAACTTGTGGCTCTTTGCCTCGAGCGTTGACATTTTGATTAGGAACTGGGACTCGGACTGGACCAGCAGCAACATTTGGAGAAATTTCTGGTGAAAAGATTCTTCCACTTCTCGTGATTTTGCTGGTACCCACAATATTACCCACAGTTGGAGTAGTTATCTTTGCGGTCTCTTCAGTCGAGGTACTTTGCTTAACTCCATGAATGTAAACATTAGCGTCATATCCCCATGGGACAGCTTTGTCTGAGGAGTATGGAAATGGAGTTGGACTAGCAATGACTACTGATGCCACTTTGAGTGTAGCAGAAATTTTGAATGGAGCTTTGGCAGAGATTTTGAAGGGTAAGCTGGAGATCACTGAGGCATCCTCTATTCTTATCCCGTTTGCAAAGACTTCGCACAGTATGTCCATAGAAGGGAGCCTCTCAAACATAATGATACGGCGATCCATCCATTTTTGAATTCCCATCCTCAGATTTTCACAACCATTGGGCAGGCAGGAGCAGTAAAAGCAGTCGGGGTCACACCCTGGAAAGTAACCAGCTCGGATTAGCTTTCCTTTGACTTCGCAGAGTGGAGTTGATAACTCGTTCACATCATAGATGTAAACAGTGTCCAGGATAGCGTTAACAGTTTTGTCATGCTTTGGCATAGGTGCAGTGATGACATTTGGAGTTTCAGGAGGATCGAACTCAATTTCACCAGCATCTATCATATCTTGTATTTTATTTTTCAGGGCCCAGCAGTGATCTGCGTCATGTCCTGGACAATTTGAGTGATAGGCACATGTCGCATCAGGGCGATAATTCAGAGAGGAAGTGTTGACATTCCTTGGAGGACCTCTTAAGGTGATCATATCTGCTTTTAGCAAGTGCTGCAATGCCTGAGAAATTGGCATGTTGATTTTGGTGAAATTTCTTCTTGGTGCATCTGGTCGATGCGTATATTTTGGCTGTTGATCTTTTTGAGGTGCAGATGCGGAGATCAGGACTGCCCCTACAGATTGATGCTGCTCACTTTTGCGACTTTTCTGAATTTGTGTTGCATTGACCTCATTTCTCCCGCTGATGGGCCTTTTTGTAGTACCAGAGGTGGAACCTATTTGAATTTTTCCATTTTGAATGCCACTTTCGACACGTTCTCCGGTCAGTATCAGGTCAGTGAAACCTGATGATGAACTTCCCAGCAAATGGCTATAGAAAGGGCCAGTTAAAGTGCCCATGAACATGTCAACTAGTTCGCGATCAGATAAGGGTGGTTGAACCCTTCCAGCCATATCTCTCCACTTTTGTGCATATCCTTTAAAACTTTCTTTTGGTCCCATAGACATGCCCCTTAGTTGAGTACGGGTTGGCGCAAGATCAGCATTGTATTGGTACTGTTTGTAAAAAGCAGCAGCTAATTCTTCCCAAGTATGAACCTTGGTATTTTCCAGCTGATAGTACCATTCGAGTTGTGTACCCGACAGACTTTCTTGGAAGAAGTGAATCCACAATTTGTTATCCGTTGTATGAGGTTGTATCTTCCTCACATAGGATCTCAGATGTAGTTTCGGGCAAGAAACTCCATCATATTTTGCAAAGACAGGAACTTTGAATTTTGGAGGGATAACAACATCCGAGATGAGCCCCAGATCATTGAAATCTAAGCCAGGTATTTTTTGTATCTCCATAGCTTTCATACGATCTTCCAGCTGTTGGTATTTTTCATTATCCGGTTCGTCCCCAGAATGATCATTTTCTTCATTTGAAGAGAGAAAGGGTTTAGTAGAACCCTGGTTGCTTTGATTGTCTTCTTGTTCATCATCACCGACTGTTTCAGGGATCGGTGGCTTTGTGAACTTTTTGACTGGGATTTTGATCTTTCTTCTCAGGTGACTCACACCTACAGATCCTTTGGGCTTCTTTTTCTTCTTGATTATCAGGGCTTTCAGTTCTTGCTGCCCCTTTGCCAGTTCCAGAATTGCCACTTGAACTTGGGCATTCTGTGCTTCGAGATTCTTGATACTTGCCTCGGATTCCATCTCTTCTGACTGAAATAAACAGCGAGAAGATGAGAAATCCGTCATGTGAACCTGTTATGAAATGTGTATGACTGGATGCCATGTGTATGCAATGTATGAAATGTATATGCAATGCATGAAGTGAAATGTGTGTGCAATGTTTCAAGGATCTTAGAGTTTAGATTTGTTAAAGAAGAAACAAACGTTAGTTAATCAATTTATTTCTTTTTTTTTTCTTTGCCTCATTTGGGCTTACAAGACAGAAATAAAATAAATGATCCTTCAGGTCTCCCGTGGACGCTTTCTCTTTGCCCCCAGGAATGTGTTGATCTGCTGTTCTTCTTGAAGCTGTCCGGTGAGCTCCAATATCCTTCTCTCATAGTCCTGACAGTATGATTTGAAGGTGTCTCTTTCCTCTTTGAGTTGAACCCAAGATTTTTGCAACTCTTCTAGGTCAGTTGGCATGTCCGGGTGTAAAATAACTTGAGGTTCATATCCTTCGACCTCTGGTTCAATAGTCACGGGTAGAACAGCAGGATATGGCATAAGGAGTTTCTGAGCATGAGTGCGGACCCATCTGAGGTAGGGTTCCATAGGAATAGAATTCCATTGCCCCAGAGTTTTGCTTTCTATTCTATAGACACTGCCCCATGCATGTATGAACCTTCGTCGGTGTTTATGAGAATCATTCTCGTAATCAAACACAATGCCATGGATAATCATGTCATGAGGACCGTTGCTCCTTGCATATCCGAATTGGCGTAGAGCTAAAGAGGGATTGTAAGTGATGCCTCCTTTGATGCCAAGGAGTGGCACATTAAGGTACTCTCCACAATGATCAATGATATTAATGTCTCTTTGAAAGAAGTTGTTCCACCGGATATCTGAATGAGACAAAGACATAATCCTGTGAGACCATTGCATTCTTTGTTCATTTCTCAACACTGATCGGGGAAGATGAAATGTAAACCACCTAGCCAGTAGTGGTATACAGCACATGAGAGTTCCTCGTTTCTTCATGGTACGAGTGTGTAGAGAATGTAGAATGTCTTCCAGCAATGTTGGTACCGGGTTACGGATTAGGAAAAGGTTGATGATGTGTACACTTATGAACTGGTCGGGATTTGGGAATAGAACCAACCCATATATCAAAAGTGCCATAACTTCCTCAAAAGCTGGATAACTTTTGTTTTCTAGCAGTAGTCGAGCCTTTTCCAATAAGAATTTGGCAAGTAAACCCTTAACTCCACTCTTTGTTTCCCAATTGGACTCGATTTCTGATTTCCGCAGATGTAAAGCAGCAGCAATGACTCCAGGTTTTGGAATCCTTTCTAAACCAGTGAAAGGTAATTGATTTCGAACAGGTAATCCCATTAGTTCAGAGAATTCTTCCAAAGTGGGTACCAACTGGTAATCAGGAAAGGTAAAGCAATGATGTTTTGGGTCAAAGAACTGGAACAGGACCCATATCATGTCTTCTTCAAATTTTGAGGTAACCAGATGGAGTAGGTGACCATGCCTTTCAGTGAATTGAACATTCCTGGGGAATTCTGACACTAAGTCTTTTAGTTCAGATGGTACCGTTGAGATGTTGATTCGGATGTAATCTTTGGTGGCGGGAGCCATTACCTGCAAAAACAAAGGTAAACTCTTTGATCCTTGAAGTGTTTGGTGCAAAAATGATATGCTTATGATGCAAACATGTGGCACACAAAAACAAATCAAACAATAGCCTTAGGTTTAAAGGCTTGCATGGAGCTGATAGGTGATACCCTCCCCACTGAAGTTAAGTTGGTTAAAACCTGTCCTAGAATTGGATTCGGGTTCTATGATCCTTGGAAGTAACATCTCAATACGGCGCTCGAGCGGCCGATCAAAATATTCCTCGAGGATAACTAACTTCGATCAATTTCAAAGCTAGCCACTTAAAAGGCCACAAGTCAAGTTCAACTAAAAGGTTCTAAGACAAATTAGTGTTTAATGACACTTCGGAAGCCTAATATACTCCTTGATCGTTTTCAAGGGACATCAGTATAAACCAAAGTATCGCACTAACGATGACTACCAGATCAACCGTATCGGTACATGCCGTACAGTTTCCTTGGTCTAATGTCATATACCTAAGGTATCTCGAGATTCGGGTTAGAATCTTTCACACAAGCAAAATACCCAAGCAAACCTTTGAAAGATAAAGCAATCAAATCAAACAATTGAAAACATCGACCTATTCTCTTAAGGTAACCCCTTTTGAAAACATTTTGTTTTTGAAAGTATCTCCCCAGCAGAGTCGCCAGTTCTGTGGACCTCCGATTTTTTTTAATACCGGGCCATACCTCTGATCTGTAGAGATACGTGAACTGACTCTTTTTTGTCGCTTAATGCTTTCGCATTTTTGAAAATTCACAGAGTCGCCACCGACCTTTTATTTTATCCAATTAAGGAAAGGTTTATAAAAGAAACAGAAAAAAGACCTTTAAGAAATTCTGGGTAAGGGGGTAGGTTATACAAAGGGAAGGTGTTAGCACCCTTTGTATCCATGGTTATCCATGGGCTCTTAAGTTTGCTTAGCTCACTTGTTTTTCGATGACTTTTCAATTGCTCTGAAATTGCTCATATGTGGTTTCAAATACTTTTGTAAATTGAATTTTGTAATGATCCGTGTGTGGATGTATACAAAATGCTTGTTTATCTTTCGAAAGATGTTTTGAAAAGAACGTTAACTTTGTAATAATCCGTGTTTGGATGTATACAAAGCATTGTCTTTTTGGAAAGTTTTGAAAAATCAACAGTGTATGAGAATTTTGTTTGTTTTGATTTGAGCAAGCAAACTAGGAGGTCTACCCTGAGTTGTAAGGTCTTTATCCTATTTCCTTTAAAAATCTATCCTTTCACCGGATATAAAAGCAAGGTTCGATTTTGTACTCAAAACAGTAGAATTTTGACTTTGATTTTGAAAGATTGTGAAGGGATTACCTGAAGAGGTGCAAGTGTGATTGTGATTGTATTCAGATATTTATCTTTGAAGTTAGTGATCTAACGGTTCAGTTTTATCTTTGACATACACGCAGTTTATATGTGCGGGAATTAAAATGCAGAAATGTAAAGTGCGGAAAGTAAATCTACGCTATTACATCGATTGTGCAGGAAATGTAAACTAGCCTATTTACATCAATTTGACATCCTATACATTTATCTAGGAATTTTAAATTGCAAGAAAAATAAAGGGCATGTTTTTGGATTTTTTATGATTTGATTTTAATTATAATTAATGCATGATTAATTAAATTAAAATGAAGAAAAAAGATGAAAATGGATTTAAACCTAGAAATTAAGTTTAAAATATGTACAAAATATTTGTTAATTAATTTTAAAACAAAACTAATATTTTTGGGTTTTTTGAAATTGATTTGAAATTGATTTAAGTTAATTAAAACATAATTATGCAAATAATTATACAAATAATTAAAACTTAAAAAGAAAATTATTCAAAATATGTACAAAATTAGTTTATAATATATAAACAATATTTAACACAAAGAACAATTTTTTTATGATTTTTTGATTGGTTAGAATAATTAAAAAGCAAATATATAAATATATACTAATTAATTATGCAAAATATTGAAATTTTGAAGAAAAATAAAATATTTTTATTTCAGAAAATAGTATATTATTTTAGAAGTCTAAAAATATTTTTTGTGTATTTTTTGGATTTTTTAAACTATTTTTAATTAATTTAACAAAGAAATTAAATAAAATAGAATATAAAATAGAAAATAAAAGGATACTGATCCTGTGTGGTAATCAGTGAGGGAGCATGGTGTGCATGCGTATCCTGAGGCGTTGGATGAGCTGATGGATGGATCAGAAGGCCCAGATGGTGAGTGACCATAGCACGTGGAACACCTGCAAAACACTGAATCCCAAGTCAGTTTAAAAAACACGCGCGCGCCTCCCAGCGAATCAGAGGGCGCCACGCATCATCTTCAACCTTCAGATAGGTTTTTACACCGTTCATTTGCAGGTGGTGTAAAAAACCCTATCTTTTACACCTGGTAATAATAGCGAATACAAGCAAACGTGAGTATAAATTTGGCGCGATGGTATGGTTGAGTTCGTATTGTTCATGCGAACTTAATGGTGCTATTCAGAACCTGTAATTTTGCCTAATTTGGAAAACCCTAATTTTGGGATGAAGAACCCTAAAATGGTGGTTTCGTGTATACGCATCTAAAACTTAATTAAAGCTCCAGAAATGATCTACACCTCAAACCAAACTCAATAGTATGTCTACATCTTGTTAAATATGTGTGAATAGCCAGATACGAATTGATTTTAGTTTGAACAATTTTTGACCTGTGTAGCTCGATTCAGTGAGCTTCAAGGCTTGTAATTGATTGAGATAGTTTCAGTGATGTTCAAGGAAGGTGTATGAATGCTTAGTTTGTATTGAAATGAGCAGAAATTACAAATTCGAATTTGAGTTTTCCTTTGAATTTTTTGAAGTGATTACAAGTGTTATATGCTATGCTATGCTTCTGGTCTTGTCTCCCTTTGTTACTGAAGTGCTATAGCCTATTTATAAGCATTAGAGTGCTTAGAAACTAAGCCAAGAGCATTGATGAGTTTTTTTGGAATCTTGACTTTTTCAACATTGGTAGCTTTGTCTTTAAGCCACCATGGCTTGATTTTCCTCTTCTCCTCTGCTGTACTTTGCTTTGGGACAGAGTTGAATGAGTCACATTGATGAGTCATGCTTGGAATGCAAGCTATCATTTATCCATGCATTTCCTTTTTAATTTAATCTTAAAATAAGAAAAAAATCAAGCAAACATGGATGAAAAATGTTATGGGCTTAGTCTTGGTCGTGGGAGGCCCATAGTAACATGGAAATGATGTTTGAATGCTGAAAACTTGGCCCCATTTGGAAAAAATACATTTTTGAGCAATGTTGATTTCATGCATTTTCCCAAAATTTAGCCAACTTCAACAAGGTGTAAATCCTTCAATTTTTGTCATATGAAGGAGATCTTGCACTTTTTAGAAACCTCAAAGAGTCCTCTAACCAATGTCTTTGGTCTCATGTCAAAATGATTTTTGAAGCTCCTTGTGTGTCCTTTTGAAAAAAGTGTCTTTTTGTTGACTTTGAAAATGACCTGTAATGTCTTTGATCATATTTTTCAAATGGTGAATCCAATGACCATGGGATCAATGGCATTTGAAAGATAATTTAATTTCCTTCAAAACAAGCTTTGGTTTGAATTTTTTGGATGAAGGATGAGAGAGTTATGATCAGTCAAAGTTGAGTTGACTTTTCAGGCAAAAACCCTAATTTTGAATCTTAGGGTTTTGTTGATTTTTGATCTTTCCTTGATGAATTATGATCATCCAATGATCAAATGATGAATCCTTTGACAAAATATGGACTTTGACAAAAAATTTCATTTTTGACTGTCTGTTGACTTTTTTGGTCAAACGGGTCGTCTGTTGACTGTTTGAGCTGCTGACGGTGCGTCTGAGTGAATTGAAGTTTGAAAATTTGTATGATGGTACTTTGAGATATATGGATGTGTATGAGATCCATTTGAGCTCTCAAAAACTTGTTGCTCCTGTAAAACAAGAAAAACCCTGATTAGGGACTGTTTGTGTAGGAGACAGTTAAGCGTACCTGATTTTTGTGCAGTGTTGAGTCTCTGCTAATCGCGTGATATTCAGAAGACTTCTTGAACAAAAATCTTGGAATTTTGAATTGTGAAAGATTGATTTGATTGATGGTACAAAACACTGAGAATTGTACTGCCAGCAGTTTGGCTGTCAACTGACTGTTCAGGTATTGATGTAGCAGTTAGAGTGAAAAATCAACAGTCAAAGTTAATTTTCCTTTTTTGTTGTTTTTTGTTTTTGTTTTATGTGAAAAATGAAAGTTTATTTACATGACTTGTTAGAAAAACACAGACATAATAAATAACTAATATTTACGGTATGCGGGCAAAATTACCGATAATAACCCTGAAAATCATTTAATGCACAGAAATAGGAATATTTGACTGGCAGAAAACACACAAAATATTATCTTAGTAATTAAGCAATATTATGACAAATAGTACAACATTTAATACTGACAGTACAAATATCTTATACTATATTGAACAGTACGACGAATGAACGGTACATTTAAGAAATAAGAAATACGGCAAATTTTAAGAATGACGATTGATAACCCATGCTATGAACAATAACATGTAGATGATTGGGAGCATAACCATTGCAGGTCCACACTCCTCAGGACTATGCAGGCAGAAGAAAGTCATGATCACCGTAGCAATGGTGATGACTGCAAGAGACAGTGTCTCTATCCATTTTGCCATTCTTGTTAGGGAAGAAGAAAGGATGGATTATGAAGTGGAAATTTGAGAGATGAATTAGAATTTGATGTGAGATTTTATGGAAGAATGAGAGGTATTTATTGAATGGAAAGAAGGATAGAGACGTTGGGGAATAGTGTGATTCCGTACAAAAGGAAAATTTGAGTGGAAGTAAGATTTGAAAGAAAGTGGAGATAGTGTTGGAAAAAAAGAGAGATTTGATTTTTGAAAAAGAGATTTGAAAAGATTTTTGAAAATAATGGAATATAGTACAAAAATTAGTGGGAAACAAAAGATAATAATAATCTACTTGTTACCAGTACAGTCTGAGTTTCCTGATTCTGCGCCTGCAAAAAGATTTAACTCTGTACCAATTGTGTCAGTACTATTTATCTGTAAATAAATAAATAGCATGTGTGAAGTAATAAACAGTATTTGGTGTTTGCGTAAGAATAAATTCAACTGCAAGCCAAATTACTGTATAAGAAAAATTCTAAAAACTAAGTATTTCATATGTCAGGATATTTGTTGAAATAAAAATCCATGATTATATGAGACTCTTAATTTTCAGATTGGAGTTTTCTTGAAAAATATGTGGGCAAATTTTGGGGTATAACAAATAGTTACAGAGCCTCGGTCTTTCTTCTTCATCGGAATCTTCATACCCTGCAAAATAGCACTACAAGTTTCAGTTAGAATAATTGGGTCACAATCAGTTGTCCTTTTCTTGGAGATGATATCTTTCATGAACTTGGAATATGTAGGCATTTGTTCTAACGCCTCCAGGAATGATATGTTCAACTCAAGTTTCTTAAACATTTCCAAGAATTTTTGAAAGTTTTTCTCGTGCTGCCCTTTCTTCTTATTTCTTGTTGGAAAGGGTAATTTGATTTCCGGTTTTTGTTCACTAGTCTTCCCTTTAGTTGTTGGCTCTAACACACCTACGTCTTCTGCTTCTACCTCATTCTCTTTTATTTCTACATCCACTTCAAGCAATGGTTCTTCTTCTTCAGCACTTTCCTCCATAACTTCTTTCGCTTTACCACTTCTTGTTACTATAGCACTCACATTATTATGGTCTTTGGGATTCGTAACTGTGGCACTAGGTAGAGCACCTGGTTGTTGAGGACTTGCCAATTGTTGTGCTATTTGACTCATCTGAATTTCAAGATTTTTAATTGATGCTCCAGTATTCTGAAAATTACTTCTTGTTTCTTCTTGAAATTGAGAGCTTTGAGCAGCCATTTTTTCAATGGCGATCTCCCAATCTGCTTTTCTTGGCCTTGGTTGCTGGAATTGTTGTTGAGGTTGCTGATACGGCTGTTGATATGGTTGTTGTGGTGGCCGATATTGCTGTTGTTGTGGAAGACTTTGATAAGGAGTAGCCCCTTGTTTTGGAACGTTCCCTTGTTGATCTTTCCAGGAGAAATTCGGATGATTCTTCCACCCTGGATTGTAAGTATTAGAGTAAGGGTTGTTCTGTTTCAAAAAGTTGATTTCTTCCACCTGCTGGGCTGTTACCACACAATGCACGGCAAAGTGAGGTCCTCCACATATTTCACAATTCACTGCTTGAATCGGTTGAACCGGCTGAACTTGAGCCACCGTTTGTTTTTCAAGAGCCATTTGTTTTATTCTACGCTCAACTTCAGCTGCGATCTGCTCTTCCATCTTAACAACTTGATTCGTCAACTTCAAATCAACTAGCCCTTCTGGTTGATTTACACTACGGTCATACAGCTCTAAGTGTTCGTTTGCTGCAATAGCATCAATGATCTTCTTTATCTCAGTGGCTGTTTTAAAATTCGTTGAACCACCAACAGCTGTGTCAATTAGTTGTTTAGTCTTAAGCTTAAGACCATTCACAAAATTCTGCATTTGTTTGGTTGCATCCATGTTATGAGTAGGACATGCAACCAACAACCGCTTGAATCTCTTATATGCATCTCCAAGTGATTCTCCTTCCTTCTGCTTGAAATTTACTATATCATATCTTTTGCGGATATACATAGAAGCTGGAAAATATTCATTCAGAAATGTTGTCTCCATTTGTTGCCAAGTTGTGATACTTCCAGCAGGTAAAGAGTAAAACCACTCTTCAGCATCGTCTAACAATGTAAATGGAAACATCACCAATTTCTTGGCCTCTTCAGAATGCCCCTCTATCTTTAATGACGTTGTCATAGTAAGAAACCTTTGTAAGTGCTTATTTGCATCTTCATTGATTCTTCCAGAGAACGGTTTCTTTTCTAGTTGTCTTATTGTTGTCGGGTGTAGCTGAAAATGGGCAACATTGACCGGTTGGTTAACAATTGTCATCCGGCCAAGAGGTGCATTTGCTCTTCCATAATCACCTAAAAGCCTTTCCACAGGAGGTGTGTCTTCGGCCATAGTTTCAGGTTCAGAATCTGAATGCTCCGAATGTATTGAATTAGTCTTCTCTGTTTCAGGATCTGAAACTATCAACGGTTCTTCTTTTGCTTCCAGTTCTCTTTGTTTAGCTTCTCGGCGTCTTGCTCGAAATAATCTTTCTGGTTCTGCGTCAAAAAGAAGTTCAGCTGAGGCCTTACCTCGCATACAAAGATTAGATGAATATTAGTATGAGCAATTCAAATAATAGAAAATAAAATTTTGGTTGCAGAGCAACAAAAATTCAATTGAATTATTATTTAACTTATATTTGGCAGTCCCCGGCAACGGCGCCAAAAACTTGATCGGAAAAATAGCAAGTGTACTATTTTTACGAAGTAGTAATAAAAGGTTAGAAACCAAGTATCGATCTCGAGGACTGCGTTGGAATATAAGTTTTATAATTATTCAATTAAATAAAAAGTCAACCGGTGTTTTTGATTGAGTTATAATTTCTAAATTTAAAATAAAAATAGCAGAAAGTAACTTTAAGCCTTTTTCACTAATATGAGTAAATGCCAAGGCAAGGTGTGTAATTTGCTCTGTAATAACCCTGAATCCTTATTTGAGATCTTTTCAACAAGTTCATGAGATTCAATTACTAACTCTTTAGAGTGTTTGCCCCTAAATCCTTATTGGGCAAACCTTTGGTTTTTCATCTATAAACCTAAGTCCTTAGAAATAACAGATAAAACCAAGCTTGTTTTCTATCAAAAGTTCTTAGTGACCATAGGGTATCCCTAGTCCTAGGTGATATCTACTATGGTTCAATTTAATACAAACTTTAACAATTGCGAGCCGGCAAATTGTTAATCATAGAACAATCTTTATTTGTCCGATAAAGAAGGCATTAAAAACGGTATAAAATTGAATTGAATAACATAAACATGAAGTCGATCAAATCAGAATATCAAAGTCATTACAAACCAAATCAGGGACACCCCCCTAGCATTGGGGGGTTTAGCTACTCATATTGTTCAAAAGAAATTCAAAAGTATCAAAGTTAAACATTACAAATAATTGGGGGATTTGTGATCTTCAATTGCTCTTGCTCATGAATGATCTCTCTTCTCCAATAATCTCATACGTTGCTCTGCTTCAGATTCAATTCCTTTGGTTGTGTAAAAGATACCCCTTCTCTTCTCAATCCCTCACTATATAATGCAAACCCTTATTTTTCAGTCGGAAAGTACCCAAACGCCCTTCTGGATCACTTTTTGAGTGAAAGTCATAAAAACAAGAAAATCTGCGCAACAAGCCAACACGGGTCGTGTTGGGCAACACGGGTGCCCGTGTTGGTCCTCTGGATCCCTTAAAATCAAACTTGCGCTCAGCAGCAACAACACGGGTGCCCGTGTTGCACCACTGCTTTTCCACTTTTTCTACTTTCTTGCATGCCCAGCAACACGGGTCGTGTTACTCAACACGGGCGCCCGTGTTGCACCACTGACTTCATTCTTTCTTCTTTATCTTGCTCTTTACCTCCGACATTTCTTGCACTGGATCGCGTGAAGAATCTCCTAGATCTGAAATACCACTAAACAACCAAACCAACGCATAAAAGGGGAAAATAAACTCGAAAACTAACAAACGGATAAAACTTGCAAAAACAAACAAAATTACTTAAACAGATTAAAAAGACTATACTATGACATTAAACAGTGCAAAATACCTGGATTATCATCAGGAAAGTGACAAAGACATAATGAGAATCGTGACCGATCAGATATGTTGCAATCGGTGATGATCACGTTATGGTAATGAATGCGAAGGTGGTGATCATGCTTTGAGGAAGATGATTTTGATGAAGCGTTTCTGTCATCGGTGATAATTCAACGAATTTGTGTGAGGGCGTTTTGGTGGAAAAACGATTCAGAAACGTTGTTGTAATTGATGATGGATTATGCAGAGTTGTGCAAAGGTGAAAACAGATGGTGAAGGTGTTGCGTGGGGATGAATCGCGAGAGAGTATTGATTTCTGAAGGCTTTTGTGGAATGAATCGTGGAAGAGGAGAATTGAGACTGAAGATAACTTTAATCGTGAATCAGAGAGGTTGAGAGCTTTTCTATTACCGTTTTTTCTTTGACTGAAATCTGAATTGTTGAAGCAGGTTCTGATAGAGATCGAGAGAGAGTTCATGTCGGTTACAGGTTGCTGTGATTTCTGTTATGAGCTCTGAATGCGGTTGAAGATGAAGACGCTAGAGATGATGAATTCGATTCAAGATCCAGAGAAGAGTGCAATTCGATTAGCGGTTTGTTATCTCCCCCTTTTCTTTTGTGTTATCTGAGTTTTTTGTTGATGAATGGATGGAGAGATGAACGAATCGTGAGAATTGAAGATGGTGAAACCTTTTCTGTTATGGTCAGCGTGAAGAAGATTCAGAGAGAAAGACGATGAAGGTTCGGGAAGAAGATCCCATGGGAATTGAGAGAGTGAAGGTCCTGAGAAAAAGTTTGTTACGTTTTTTTGTTACAGGTTTTTTCTTCTCACTGATTTTCTCCTCTCTTTTCTTTTCCGTTATGCTTTTGTTCTTCAGTTTGTTGATGGATTGTTGAACCGGCTCCCTCTCCTTGCAGGTTCGGTTTTTTTGTTGGTATTATGGGGCTGCGAATTGAGTTTTGGAAGCAGGGTATGAACCGAGGAGGCGGTTCGGTTTATTTGAAATGCAGCGTGAGGTTTTGCGCAAAAGGGATGGTCTTGAAGAATTGAAGAGCACGTGAAAGGGCATTTAGATCTTTTGATGGTTTTTGACTTTGGTCCCACTGAAAGTTCTTGTAGCATATGGAGATATTTGAATATTTTGTGTAATGGACAATTGGACAATTGGTATTCTTGTATTCTTGTAATGAACATCAAATTGTATTTTGCAGGGAATTTTGAATGGAAATATGGATAATGTATGAATAATGATGAATTGAACAATGAATTTGAATGTATATTTTTAGACATTTTTGTAATGAATATTTTGATAAAACTATGTCCTTGAAATTTGAATGAATGATATATGTCTTTTATGCTTGTAACTTGAATTCTAAGAAATCCCTCGTATGCGCCGAATCTTGCCATCATGAACAAACATATGCTCTTGAACAATTTGAACACATAGCATCAAGTAATTACCAATGAATCCACATCTTCACCTTAATGAAAACATGTCTTCAATTTAAACCCTAAGCAACTTGCACTTCAAACAACCAAACAATCTGAAAGAGCGAGGATGCATCGATTGTAATGAATTCTTAAGTCATATATCATGTTTTGGCAAAGGTACTCCCTCAACAAAGGACTTTAACATAACCATAAGTCTTTGAGAACTCCTTTGATGAAGATAAAAATCGAAGCACATAAGAACAACTCACTATGAAATCCAATGAATCCCCGTTGAATTAACGATCGCACACATCATGCATAAGAAACTCTTTATACTTTTTCTTTATTTTTGGCCAACGAAATAAGCGTCTACCATAACTTATAGCACAGTGAAGAGGGCAAATTTTGGGGTGCAACAGTTGCCGCTGCTAACACTCATGGAAGAGATAGTTACAATGTTAAACCTACAGTCTTTGATGGAGAAAGATTTGACTACTGGAAAGATAGACTAGAAAGTTTCTTTGTAGGATATGATATTAATCTCTGGGAGATTATCACAAATGGTTATGTAGCACTTGTTACTACGATAGGTATTCCCATTCCCACAAACAGAATGGATGATGAACATAAATGTGTGTTCAAAAATCATTACAAAGGTATAACCATTATTCTCAATGCTATATTCTACAATGAATATGAAAAAAATTACAAACAGAGATACAACAAAAAGACATTCTTGATTCTTTAAGAATGACGCGTGAATGAAATGATCAAGTCAAACGAAGGCTTTGGCCTAAATTCAAAAGTATGAAGCTTTCAAGATGGAAGAAGAGGAAGAATAATAATAAGAAGAAGAAGAAACTATTGAGACTATGTTCCTAAGGTTTTAAACTTTGGTCGTAGGACTCAAGGTTTTGGACAAAAGTTATACCATTGCTAAATATGCTAAGAAGATCATCATAAGTCTACCTAGGAAATGGAGACTTATGGTAATTACGCTAAAACTCACAAAGGATCTGAACAACATAACTCTTAAGGAGATAGTTAGCTCTCTCAGAAATCATGAAATATAGCTGGAAGAAGATGGACATCGTAAAAGAGGAAAATGAGTTGCTCTAAGGTCCAAATCAGGAAAGGACCAAGTCAGAGAAGAACAAAGCCTTCCAAGCTGAAGAAAAGGAAGATTCTGACGATGAAGTTTCTGATGATGAAGATGAGTTGTCACTTCTGGCCAGAAGAGTCAAGCAACTCTAGAAGAAATACAAAGCAACATACGAGAATCCATAAACTAAGAAGATGGTCCAAAAATATATGGCAAAGGAAGATCAAGTAGAGAAGTTACGTGTTACGAATGCAATAAGCTAGGACACTACAGAAATTAATGTCCAAATCTCAAGAAAGAAAGCACCAGAAAATAAGACTTTAGAAAAGAAAGCTTCAAGGGAAAGAAAAATGTATTGTGTCAATATGGGATGATTCTCACTCTGAATAACCGATATCTGACTCTGATGAGGAGCATGCAAACATGGCATTCATGGCTACAACATTAGAATGACACTCAACAAATACTGAGTTTGACTCGGAATAACTATTTTCTAAACTTTCTCGTGCTGATTAGAACTAAGTTTATCTGAATCTTTGAAAAGATATCAGAAGCTTCAACAAAAACTCAAGAACCTTAAAGTGTTCATGAATGGGAAATTGAAGAACATGGTAAGCTAAAAAAGAAAGTTTCTGAACAAAAAGGTAATGTTTTCGTGTTAGACGAAGAAAATATTTTTCTAAATAAAAAATGTTCAAAGCTTGAAGAAGTTCTTTATAAAGCCCTTCCATCGTCTGATACTATCATATGTAAATATGATATGGAATTTTACAAATTTCTAAATAAGAACATAGATGGAAGTTGGATGGTCTCAAGGATCTATGGTGTTAGTCGAAATAGAAATAGAGGATTTGGTTGTGATTCTTATGATGATGATCAAAAATCACCTAAAGAGAACCAACCATTTTCTCCATTCTCTTATCTATATTCAGAAGCACATACACAAAATATTATTAATGCACAAGAACCTAAAGTTGTTAGAAACTTTGGGAAAGCTAAGTTGAAAGGACCCAAAATATTTTAGGTACCGAGAGATAAAATAGTTTATGTTGCAGATATCCTATGTAGCAGAGTCCAGACACCAGTCATGGTACCTGGACTCTGGATGCTCGCGTCACATGACGAGAAGAGAGCATATGTTCCAAAGTACTTAAGAGAAAATCATAAAGGAAGAATTCGAGGATTTGGAACAGTTGGTAATGGATCTCTTCCTTCTATTTCTAATGTACTTTATGTTGAAGGACTGATGCATAATTCATTATCCATAAGTCAATTAAGTGATAATTATTATGACATTAGATTTAACATTTATAAGATTAAGCTTTTTGATCTTAAAGTTCAAAATGTAAAATGCTTAATGTTTGTAAATGAAGCACAGTGAGTGTGGCATAGACGCTTAGGTCATATTAACACGGGAAGGATATCTTAGCTAAATAAACCTGAGTTAGTTAAAGGCTCACATAAGTTGAAGTTCTCTTCAGATGCTCTTTGTGAAGCAAGACAGAAAAGCAAGTTTTCTAAAATATCGTTTAAATCTAAAAGTGTTATTTCTACCTCCAGACCTTTGGAGCTTGTACACATTGACTTGTTTGGTCCAGTGAAACTGCATCTGTCAATGGTAAGAAATATGGACTTGTTATAGTTGATGACTATAGTCATTGGACATGGGTGATATTCCTAAAGCATAAGGATGAATCACATTATGCCTTCGCCAGTTTCTGTTCTAAAGTGCAAAATGAGTTTGACTTTAAGATTGTCAGAGTCAGAAGTGATCATGGTGGTGAGTTTAAAAACAAATAGTTTGAAGAGCTATTTGATTCTAATGGCATATCTCATGATTTATTCTATCTTATAACTCCTCAATAGAATGGAGTTGTAGAAAGGAAGAATAGAACGTTACAAGAAATGGTCAGAACCATGATCAATGAAACAAATGTGGCTAAGCATTTATTGGCAGAAGCTGTGAATACAACATGTTATATACACAATAGAATCTTTATAAAACATATTCTTGAAAAGACTCCTTATGGATTATGAAAGGGAAGAAAACCAAACATCTCATATTTTCATTTGTTTCGGTGTACTTGTTTTATTCTAAACACTAAAGATTATCTTAACAAGTTTGATTCTAAGGCACAGAAGTGTATCATGTTGGGATACTCAAAATGCTCTAAGGGCTACAGAGTATCAATATATAACCACATATTGTGGAAGAATAAATTCATGTCAGATTTGATGATAAGCCTAACTTAGAAAAGCCAAAGTTGTTTGAAAGTTTTGTAGATTTAAAGATTACACTTGCAGAATCTGGAGAAAAGATCAAGGATTTTGAAGAAATTGTTCATGATAAAGATGATACATCAGAACCCTATGAAGTTCTATCAGTTTAGAAAAAGGATAAGACAAAGACAAAATGTATCTGAAGATCTGATTCTGAGAGATGAAATTGAACTTGCCAGAACTAGATCCACATTCAAGCAATCTGAAGAAACTCTTATAGGATTAGTGTCTCTAATAAAACAAAATTCTTGTGAAGAAGCACTTAAATATAATGAAGGGACTTTGTCTATGCAAGAAGAGCTAAATCAGGTTTCCTAAAATGATGTTTGGGATCTGGTACCAAAGCCCAAATGAACTCATGTTATTGGAACAAAATGGGTATTGAGAAACAAGTTGAATGATAAAGGTGAAGTTGTCAGATACAAGGCACGATTGGTTGTATAGGGTTATAATCAACAAGAGGGTATTGACTATAATGAAACCTTTTCTCCAGTCGCAAGGTTAGAATCTATTTGTCTCTTAATATCATTTGTTGTTAATAATAATATTATGTTATATGAAATGGATGTCAAAAGTGTTTTTCTAAACGGATACATTTCTGAAGAAGTATATGTTCACCAACCTCCTGGTTTTAAGAGTACTAAGTTTTCTCAACAATTTTTTAAACTTAAGAAATCATTGTATGTCTTAAGCAAGCTCCCAAAGCTTGGTATGATAGACTTAGTGTCTTTCTTTTAGAGAATGATTTCTCGAGAGGAAAAGTAGATACTACTCTCTTCTATAAGAACTCTGGAAATGACCTTATGATATGACCAATATATGTTAAGGATAATATTTTTGGTTCTGCTAATCCATCTATTTGTCAAGAATTTTCTAAGTTTATGCAGCCTGAATTTAAAATGAGTTTAATGCAAGAGTTAAAGTACTTTCTGGGTATACAAATCAATCAGACTCTTTAAGCTACCCACATTCATCAAAGTAAGTATATAAAATAGCTCTCGAAGAAATTTGATATGGCATAGTGTAAATCATCAAAGACTCTTATGCATCCCACTTGCATTCTTGAAAAGGAAGAAGTAAGCACAAAGGTTTTGTTAGAAGCTTTATGGTGGTATGATAGGCTCTCTTCTATATCTGACTGCTTCTCTTCCATATATTCTATTTAGTGCCTGTCTATGTACTCATTTTCAATAAGATCCTAGAGAATCTGACTTAACACTCGTTAAGAGAATCCTAAAGTATCTGAAAGGAACTACTAACCTTTGCTTGATGTATAAGAAAACAATAGAATATAAGCTATCAAATTTATGTGATGTAGAGTATGCAGGAGATAGAACTGAATGCGAAAGCACCTCTGGAAACTATCAATTTTTGGGTGAAAATCTTATCTCATGGTCAAGCAAGAGACAATCAACAATTGAATTATCTACTACTGAAGCAGAATATTTATCAACATCACTATGTAGTACTCAGATGCTCTGGATGAAAAGTCAACTGGAAGATTTCCATATATATGTAAGTAACATCCCTATCTTTTGTGATATTATTGTTGCTATTTGCTTGAGTAAGAATTCTATTTTACACTCAAGAGCTAAACACATAGAAATCAAGCTTCACTTTGTCATAGATCATGTTCAGAAAGGGAACCTTCTTTTAAAATTTATATATACATACCATCAATGAGCTGGTATCTTTACAAAATCCTTAACTGAAGATAGACTTTTGTTCATTCTAAAACACCTGAAAATGGAGTTTTGTCCAGAACGAATCTTATGTGTTTTTTGCTTCTGTGGAAAATAAGATATTAATCTTACGAAAGCTTATTTTTTTGTAAATGATACGTCTACAAGTTAGAAGATGTCCAAATCATAAACATCTCTAGTCAGAAAACTATTGATCGCGACTTTATGTGTCTATTAGTCGGAAGACTGCAAGTGCACAGTCGTGTCGTGTAGTTTTAAAAGATATCGAATCCACAGGGACTATAAATCGATCTACCGTTATCTAAAGTTACTATGTAAAAAGCTAAGGCTAGTGATATTTCAATTGTTTTGTAAGGGGAAACTAAAATCTTAAATCTAGATAATATATTGATGCGCGGATATCGGTATGTAATTCGTCTAACTTAGGTGATCCGAAGTTACATTGGCCAGGTTCTTTATCAAATCAAAAATCTATTAAATATGTTCGTTTAAAAGTCCTCCTCTCAAACTCCCGCTCTATTGACTTAGACTACGATCCTAACTCATAATGTACGCTATCGCTGTCCCATCAGATTTAGAAACTCTTTTTGAAAATAACATAATTAATAAAATGTATTTTTTCATGTAAATATTATTTACTTAAAAACCCTTGTTTCAAACTTTGCTTTATTGACTTAGATTATGCTAATATTCCCTAACGTACGCTATCATTGTCCCGCCGAGTTTAAAAACACTTTTTGAAAATAAATAAATATCTAATCAGTTTTAATACGCTCTTGCTATCCTTAAAACTAATGTCCAGTGTCTACTATCCGGTTAAATATCTCAAACTCTCGCTCTGTTGATTTCTAACCTTAGTCCAGTTTTAAAATCTCAAACCTTCGCTCTGTTGATTTTATAAACTTTTAATAAATTCAATTAGACACTAAAACCAGAAAAAGTAGATTTTTAATAAAATATTATTTAGGCCAATTTATTTCGGATCCCTTTGGTTAGATTAATTTACATACCGATATCAGATCGATTTAACTAAACATACTCGCTAAACTAAACATGCATAAACAATTGTGATTAATATATTCAGGCATATTCGATAACATCCAGATAGATAGCATGCAATAATATTAAATAAATCAAAGCTATTATAAATATGAAACCTGGAATTAAATGATATTGGTGTTAAACTTCAACTTCAAAATACTTGAGTACAGATGCCTGAACGGAGAAAATAAAACAAGGAAAATAAAAACCAGAATCTAACGTAAGGTTAGATCTAGTATAAAGTACACAATAGTCTCCGGTATAGAGACTATTGTGAGAAAAGAATCGGAAAATAATTAAGACGGAAAAATAAAGCTGGAAAAATAAATTGTTGGAATGTAGAAAGTAGAAATAATGCTCAAAAACTATGGCTGGGACAAAACATGGTCGAACCCCTTTTACATGAATACTCCCCTCCTTATATAGTGAGAATTGTTGGAAGTTATCATGGAAGAGGTAGTGGAGATAGTCAGTGGCGGAGCCAGGAATTTTAGGTAGCCTGGGCAAAATTTTTAACCGCGAGTTACATGTGACATAATATATAAATAGTCATAAAATGTGCTACATAAGAGAGATGAAACCTAACCTGTAAATAGTGTGCTAAATAAATTTAGGAGGTAAATGCCCTCTCCGAGACCTCTTTGCGGTGAATGTTCGTATAATATCAACATCTTTAAGTGACTTGAATATCTCCCGTTCGGTGTAACATATCATCAAGTCATTGAACCACACATCGTTGATCTTGTTGTGCAAATTAGACTTGATAATCTTCATTGCTGAAAAAGCTCTTTCGACGGATGCTGTCGACACCGGCAATATCAAAGTCAACTCAATGAGTTTGTAGACCAATGGAAATACCAAATGTTTCTCAGTTTGAACCATCTTCATAGACCAATGGAAATACCAAATGTTTCTCAGTTTGAACCATCTTCATAGCCAAACTTTGAACATCTTCATAGCCAAACTAAATATAATTAATTTAAATAATAATAAAAATATAACATAAATAAATAAAATAAATTAATTAATAAATTAAACCAATTGTTAGATTAAACGAATTAATAACTAAATCTAATTCACACATGTTTATACCAATTTAAAAAAATAGAGAAAAAAAAGTAAATTAGACAAAACTACCACACACTACCTACTCCTAATTCTCTTTATAGTTTCAATTATTAACTTTTTTTATTAAAAAAGTTGCAAAACAAAATAACATAACACTACACACTTTTTCGGTTAACTCAACACAAAACCACTACCACACACTACCTAGACACATTACACATACACTATCTAGTACCTACACTTGTCCTACTTCTCTTCTCTACACTACCAGTACCACCACACAACTTTCATAATTTCATGTTTCAATTTTAGCTATTATCTTTTTGGCTTTTCATTTACTGTGACAACAATAACTAAACACAACACAAACACAAGTAGTCAGTGGCGGTTCTACAGTCAAGCATGGAAGTGGAAATTGGCGAAATAAAAGAAGAAGATAGGGGAGATTATCACCTTACGGTCACGACGGAGAGATGAGGCGGCAGAGTTTTAATTTTTTCAAAACCTTTTTACCTGTAGTTTTGTGAGAAGGTTAAGGGTTTTGTTTTAAGGATTTTTTTTTTAATTTCTGTTTTGATTCATTAATAATTAATTGGGTTGGGCCTGGACCATTAGTTATTTATTTGTTTTAATTTTTACACCCTGTTTTGACTAATTTTGCCCCTAATTTTATCTAAAACTCTAATATTAAATTAGGCAGAATACAAAGAAAATATGGGTTGAGCCCGGGCGGGTGCCCGGGCTAGCCGGGCACTAGAACCGCCACTGGAGATAGTGTAGATCATGGTGGGAGAAGTTGAGAAAATATAGGACATGAATGAAGACTTGGAATTTGTCCATGAAAATATTGGAGAAAATGGGTAAGTGGTGGGGGCCACAATCCTTTGGAGACGGGCGTCTCCCATTGCTTGAGACGTGGGATCCAAGTCCCCTTGAGGCGGGCGTCTCACCATGGGTGGTGGAGATGTGGGCCTTCATAGCCTTGGAGGCGGGCGCCTCCCTTTGTAAGGTGGGTTTCCGCTTCGTTCTTGGGCCTTCATCTTGCAGTTTGTTCTACTTCTTCAACACCCCCCCCCCCTTTGCTATTTATACCTCCTTTCATTTCTTTGAATTTTTGAACGATTTCTTTCCTTTTCTCAATCGATCTTCGAATAACCTAATTAATCTGAAACAATGAAAATACCAGCATAATACTAAAATAAAATAAAACAATTAAAAGAAAATACAAACATTATTTATGTAAATCAAATCAAATATACTATATAATTTCGTGTTATCACCTACTGGTATTATTGACTTTGAGAACATTAAGTCACGGGTTCTCAAGTAAAAATATATGATTTGACTCAAGTCACTTATATCATATCAATTTATCTTAGAGAATAGTTAAAAAAAAACTATCTATATTTCTACCCTACATGTTTATAGATTGAATCCGGTTAAGCACAACCGTCTATTTTTTGTTTTTTTGTCGTGTTACATTTATTTCTCTGACAATTGTCTTGGAAATGATGGTCTTTTTATTCTCTCCTATTTCAATATCGGTCTTAACTACATTGAGCCTTTCAAGGTTGACTGGTCACGTGACAAGACCATTTATCTTGTCAATTACGTTTGTTTTCCTTCCTATTTGAGCCCTTGTTGTTTCATATGTTTTTCATCCCTTCACCAGATGTTCAGTAATATATTCTTCTCTTTACATCACGGCGTCTACTATTAACAAGAAAATATTTATTTAAAATAAGATTCATGTAATTCTCTTTCAAAGAAATACATTTTTGAGTCTTTGTTTTTCTCTCTCTATTTCTTCTTAAGTGATTAAGTATGATAAAATCAATTATTTGTTGTCTTTAAACTTGTTGATTATGACAAAAACGGGAGAAATAAAATGATGATTTTGATCTATATCTAATTCTCAACAAATCTCACTGCTTATATTTTAATTGAAAAATGAGATTTAAAATGAGATTAAGGAATACACTAATTCTAATAAACGAATTATATCCTAATAAAGATGAGAAAACTTATGATGGTCAGTCAGAAAAATCTGATAAGAAAAATATGTGATCATACATGCTCTAAAGTTCATAAATATCTGGTTCACAAGTCTTGAATAATTTTGATACTGTCTAACCAGAAACTCTCTGAAAAGAAACGCTCTGATACTACTTATTCAAATGATCTGATATCAATGCTCTTATACTATAAATCATTTGCTCTGATATTATCATGCTCTGATCTGGTTCACCAAGTTATGAGTTACATGAGAAATATGTACTTTAACTTATAAACATTCACGAGCTCTGAAACTTAAAGATCTAAGTGATCTGATATCTTATGCTATGAGTTAAGTGAATACTTATAACAAGATCAGATGAAATATGAACAATGCTAAAAAAATCCTTCAATTATGAAAATATCTTAAGTTTTAGATTTAGGGGGAGATTGTTAAACTCAGGTGGAGTCTTCCAAACAATGCTCAGATATCCCATCCTTCTAAAAATAGTAAGTTTTTGACTCGGGGGGACTTGTACATCTCATAGGGATTTTTCTTATTCTAAACTCTGATTTGTTTATTTTTTGTGGTATTACCCTGTAAAAATTGTTCATCAAAATACATGGATTTGTCATTATCAAAAAGGGGGAGATTGTTAGAACAAGATTTGGTTTTGCATTCAATCTTTAAGTTTCAATGATAATAATACATATATTTGTTATACAACAATTTTGTACTCTAATAGTTTCTTAAGTGTGCAAATTCACTATTTTGGCTGTTAGGAGTGTTGTCCAGAAAAATCATCAGAATCAGCGTCATCACACATTAGAAGAACTATTCATCTCAATTTTAAAGTGACATCAACAGTTCTGAAGAATGTTGAATGACTCATTAGAAAAAGGATTTATAAATATTCTGAAGCATAGCTACTTTTCAATATCAGAATTCAACTCATAAACTCTCTTCGCCTCCAACTCAAAATTCAGAATGTGTCGTTCAAATAGGATGCTACTTATAACTCTGAAGACTTCTTTATGGCTCTGAAGATTATTTGCTCTTAGAACGTCTATGTTACACGATCTCTTAATTGCTTCCTCTACTTCAAATAAGAAGTACATTTCAAAAGGAAAAATAATCAGAAACTTGCAATAGAACCAATATGGTACCACAATACATCACCTTTTCCACTATTGCAATACGTATTGTATGATTTCGTCTTTGGTGTGCTCTTTGTTCCCCACGACTTTTTAGAGTTGTTATGTCAAGGAAAACTACATCTTGTCCTCTCTCAATGGTCATCTTTTCATGAAACTATATACAAGAGTCACTCTCGTTTGAAGATGCAGCTAATTCACAATGTTATTCAAGTTATATTTTCAAATGTAGCAAATAAACTTCAAAGATAAAAGGAGAAAGAAAGATTTTAGAAAAACCATACTAAACATTCTATTATGAGAAATCTAGTTTCTAAGAATCTCTAGAACACAAGACATGTTGCTCGTTAGATTATGTAAACATTCCATTATTTGTAATCTTTCTAGATTAATGGATTAAGTCCTTTTCTAAGGCGAAATTACATTGGCGGGTGGACAGGATTAACCTTTTATAAGGTAAACCTGAATAACCAAACATGTTCTTTATCTTTCTTCTTTTAACTATCTCATTGACTTTTGTGAACAATCTTTTAAGAAGAAAAGTTTTTAGAAAACCCAATTCAAACCCCCTATTTCTTGTGTTTTTCTCCACCTTAATTATATATGTATTAGTATATATAGGGAGAAACGGGTCAGTGAGCAAACATGTATGATTCTGCACACCCGTCTTTACATATTTAAGCAAAATCTTTTTGTTTATTTCCCTTTGTTTTTCCCAACATTTCATTTCTCTCTTTTACATCACACTTTATAAGGATTTCGATCTAGTTAAAGGTCTCGATTTCCTTGGAATTTCTTTCCTTCATAGTTAAATCTACATAATAACCCCAAAACCAAGGGGAACAACCAATTCAGTCGACAATGAGTAGCATCCAGACTTCATTTGTTTTTGGGGTCACCGCACCTATGCCTGCCTGTACAATGATACCTTCAATAATATCTAAACCAACGATATCTTCGCCATTACCAATAATTTTTTCGATAAAGCTCGGGGGGCATACACCCCACAATTGGAAACATTTCCAACCTAGGAGTTACTTATACTCCATAACTCTCATTACCAAAACCACAAGAAAACAACACTTTAGCGTCGGTCCCAAGCCGTCACTAACATCCTTAAAACCGGCGCTAATAGCTGTTAGCGTCGATTTAGTATTGGTGTCAGGACCGTCACTAAACACCTCAAAGCTAACAGCAGTGTGAGGCCGACGCTACCTTAGCGTTGGCTATAAGTAACGCTAAGTGGTCATTACTCATTGTCCATATGCCAATACTCACAACTTTAGCGTTGGCCCTAACCATCGCTAATATATGCAATGTGGCGCCATATGGTTGGGTGTCCCCTTTTACCAACATTACATGTTGTCTATAGCGTAGGCCCCGTGGCGTCGCAACATGATGCCACGTGTTCCTTTATGATAGGATAATTGCCAATCTGAGGTTTTACGTTTTAATTATTTTTTTTTGTTTTATCCAGTTTTTGTTAAAATATGTTTTTTTGTCTAATAAGTTTTTGTTACACCTGAGTATTATAAAATATGTCAAACTAGTTTTGATTGCACCTATAAATTATGAAATATGATGCAATAATATAATTTAACTGTTTTGAAATAAAAGTAATAAATTGCAATCTAAAATCCATATCAACATAAAGAGAAGTCAAATCAATTTTTCCTGTAAACCAATTCTATCAATATGACACAACGCTTTACAAACTAATTTCACTTGTTTCAACATACAATTCAACCATTCAATGTGCACTAAATGACGCTACACTTTAATCTCTAGCATAAACACGTTAACAAAAACATAAACAACAATACATACTGTTCATAAATATAAGCAAATGTGTACCAAAATATAACAGCCTATTCAACATTACTTATAACACAATCTTATACTCATACGAGTTTACTTATACATGCCAAAGTGTACCAAAATAAGTATACTTATAAGTCAAACTATACTTCATGTTTTTTGATCCTAACCTGAAAGGGACTACTGTTACTGGAAAAACTGTGTGGAGAAACCCTACTGGTTATCTTCTTGGTAAAATGGCACCTCTTATGACGCTTTACGGTTTCATGGCCTTTTGGTAGAAAAAATTCATGGCCTTTTGAGGAACATGCCAATTAGACATGGCAGCCAACATCTTAACTGAAATAGATAGTCTGGATTCAAAAGCTCCCTCATAAATCGGTTGGTTTGCATAAATCAATTCATCATAAAATCATTGAGCTTTTTCATTTGGTACCTCACCCTCACTAACTGTTTCGTTTTCCATATCAGCATTCACATTTGGGGCATTAACAAATGGTCTAAAAACATCATAGACCATTTCATTCATTACATGAAATTGTTCTTCATCACCTGTGTTATCTCCACCAGCATTCCCACCGCTACTAAAATGACCATCAAGGTCCACATTTTGATTCGCTTCTCCATGATCAATCCATGTATAATAGTTGGGCAAAAAACCATATTTGAACAAGTGATGTTTGACTTCATTAGGCGTTTTCAAAAGAACGCAACTGCATTTTACACAAGGACACCTTATCCCCCATCGTTTAAAAATTATGGTCGATTCATGGCTTTATTGACAAAATCTTCTACTCCACTAACAAATCCATCTTTCAAACCATACCTATCGGAGTTAACTTTATCATACATCCAACTTCGATCCATTTTCTACATTAAAAACAAACATAAGTTTATCTATTTCAAATAGATTTATCTATTTCTCAAAGTACTAAAGATTAAATCCAGGGAATGCTCCATGCGTCAGAAATGAATACAACACGCAACTAAAACAATTTGTACATGAAAGCAATTTAAAAAACTACATACTAATCTCTAAAATTGGAAAAAAATTAAAAACAGAGTCAAATATCTTACACAAGCTTGTATAATAAAGAGGTAAAGCAACAGTGACTATCAACCGCGGTAAAGAGAATCGAAACTAAAACATAAGAAATCTAACCGTGATGATGATGAAGTCCTTGTTGATTCAGACGGAAGAAATCGAAACTGTAATTTAGGGATTCTTTGTGAAAACTGCAATTTGTATAATACAACAAAATTAAAAAAGTCATGTGACTCCTAAATCACGTGTAGTTTATATGAATAACTATCACTCAACAAATTGCACTATTTCAAATGCTGTAAAAATGTTTCAACGACTTTAATGAATACGTAAAATCAACGAACTTGCGTTGAAAACACGTGAAAATTCAGTAGCTACTACAATATACAATATACTAATTAAATTTACGTGTGTGTCTCTCTCTCTCTCTCTCTCTCTCTCTCTCTCTATATATATATATATATATATATATATATATATATATATATATATATATATATATATATATATATATATATATATATATATATATATATATATATATATATATATATATACACACACACACTAGCAGCATCACCATTAACCACCTAATACATACATATCTACACATTTAAATCTAAGTTATCCTTAATGGTTTGAATTGTAGTTTTCCTTGATTCCCTTTTTCTGTAATTAATATTATCTTCATTTGATCTACCCTCTATATTTAAGCTTCTATAACAATTAAAGTTTAAGCCAAAAAGTTGCTTTGCTTCATTGTTTAGTTATGAAAATAAGGGATGACAGAGAAAGGAGTCTAACAATAAAATCTTAAATTCTATTGTTTCATTTTCACTGTCAAGCACAACACGTAAACATTATATATGATAAATTATAAATTAATAGAAAGAAGATGGGACTAACATGGCAGCTTAACATGATTGCCAGAAGAAAGTGGAGACACTTTAGCATCCCAATTGTTTTTCTCTCTGCTTTGAAAGATTTTGGATGCCAGAAATAAGCATATTTTTGAAGAAATACTGCTTGAGCCTGCTGTTAGAGCTAAGTTCTACTCACCAACTGAATTGTGAGTTTAACAAGGCAAACAAATTGACTAATCCTCAACCTTGAAACTGTCCCTATTTCCTGATCTCCTCCTCAACCCGGCTGGATAAACTTTAATGTGACTGCATGGTGTTTCTCCAATGGTTTCACTTGATCCAATCATCCGAGACTGGCGTTTCTTATTACAGTAGAGAAATAGTGATTTAATATCCTTGGTCTAAATTAGTAGGCTCTAGAAATTAGGCGGGGATTGTCCCACACCAAATCTTTCATCTTCTTTGTAATGCTTCTTCTATTGGCTTAACCTAAGAGCTATTTTCACCCGTCTAAGAAAAAAAGACCCTCTAGATGATATGATGATTCCTAATTCATATGATGAATTATCAACAAGTGTGTTAGGATCTTAGAGTAAAGAGGAGTGCACAGCCTTGAAGATCTGCAGAATTGAAGCCGCAAATTGAGGTATGATTCCATATTCGGTCAAACAGACTATCAAATTCTTAAAATTAACTTGAAACTTTAGATTAAGTTGCAAGTTGTCATACCCTAATTTTTGACCCCCCTGAGATGACATATCTTCAGGATTTTCATCAGGTCAAAGCAAGTACCCAGAGCAGTCACTTCTTCATCTAGCATTTAATCGAGGATGTTCAAAGATAAGAAAACTCAGGCAAAGGATCAATCAGTAGAAGGATTAGTCTCTAACATAATCATAGGACTCAAGAGCTTCATTTTCTCACCTATGATTGATTAGACACCCAGTCCTCTGAATACAGATTTACTCAGGTCACCAGACTAGGGTTTTTGAGCCTATCAAGGACTAAAATCAGGGATCACCTTTAGGAAACCCTAAAAAGCCCCAGGGGATCATTCAAAGACATCAATCATCTTCAAATAGCTCATATGACAAGATCCACTGGACATCACACCTCAATTCAAAGTCTACAGTCATTATTTTCATATGGTCGACAATTAGGGTTTTTGACCTAATTCACCAGGATAGTTGACTTTTAATCAGAGGCATGGATCCAAAACTCAAGACATGATTCATGAACCTCTACTACCTCAATATAACCCATTTACATCACTCATTTGAGGAGAAGATCTTGATTCTACACAAAAGTCCAAAATCTCACTTTATCTGGAAAAAGTCAACTGTATGGGATCACCTTTGACTTTTAAGATTTTTGGTCAAACCATGACTTTCAAAGATCAAAATCATCAATATATGGATATTAAAGTCATTTGACCAAAGAAATTCAAAGAGATTCACCAAGGAGCAAAAAGTCGGGAATTAGGGTTTTGAGGGCATTGTGGGAACTCAAAATTTCACCTACACGACTCAAAAAACTTCCAACATGAAAGTTGTAGATCTTGCAAAATAAAACAACATCTTACATAGGAACTTTTTTCAAAAGATCAACCATTTAAGAGTTTTGGAATTTTGAAGCTTTAGGTTATAAAAACTTAGAAATTTTTCTAAGTGTTTTTAACCTAGTTTTCAACCAACTTTGGGCTCATTTTTCACAAATTTCCCTAATGATTCTGAAGGAACCATAAACTAATGATTTGAAGTAGATGTTTAGGGCTTTCCAAATTGTGTTCAACCTTCTCCAAATTCATTTTGAGCTAAGAGTTATGCTTGTTCAAAGTTGGCCTCATGAAGTGAAATTATAGGTCATGCCTCATTTTTAAACTTTGAAATTTTGTGCACATGACCTCATTTATGGATGCTACACGACCCATAACACATCTGAAAACATGCCATGCATTCATTTTCACCATAGCATAAGAATTGAGGAAGATTCCCAAAACAAGAACATGTGATTATGTAATGATTACATTTGGGAATTTATGGCAAATTGATGAATCACCCAAGGAATCTTCTCACCAACCAATTAGAGCTCATTTATGTCTCAGAATTATCCCCTAAGATCAAGCAAAATCGAGGGCTAGGGGATTGATCAAATGGAATCAAAATTCTCATCATTGCATAAGAGATATTTGCAAACTTCCTTCATGGCCAAGAAAACCAAATCAACCTCACTAAGCAAGCTCACTCCTCTGCAACTATACTGAACCATTTGCCTATAAATAGGAGAGCATACCTCAGTAGAAAAACACACCAAAGCAACAGAATTCTTGCTTTCTCTTTTCTTTCTTCATACTTAGTTTTTTCAAAGGTCCTTTGGCAAGAAGACTCGGATTCTTCAAACCAAAGTTCTCTCTTTGAAAATAAGTATTCAAACACATTGAGGGAGGCATTTAGAGGTGATCCAAACCTCTGGAACACTCCTGGGCGTGGAGAATCATCATCTTCACCTCTCATTTGGAGCACTTGCAGTTGGAGGACCACAGAACAATTCAGGAGGTTCCAAGCAAGGTTAGGCATCCAAGCACGTTCCTCAGATCATAGTGAAGCTGTTCAGATGGCTGCAGCTCATCTGTAACTCCAGATTCATCATCCTCCATGTTCACTTGAAGCTCAAATCGAAGGAGTCGAGTAGAGCAATTCAGAAGGTTTGAGGACACAACAAGCATCCAGTTAGCATCACTGAGTCCCAAGGAAGCTTTTGGGATCATTCATACAAGCCCAGGTGCTCTCTATCATCCTCACGACCTCCATTTTCAGAGGTAAGTTTCTGAACTCCATCTCTTTAATTTAAGCACTCTCTGTGATAAAGCTCGATTCTATCTTGTTCAGCATCATCAGAGGATTGAAAACCCTCTATCATCATTCATTTATCTTTCAGTATAGTCATTTAATTTGATTTTCAAATTTTAGGGTTCTTCACGTTTTTTAGTAAATTAGTTAGATGTAGTTAATATAAATTTGTGTTAGTTACATATTTAGAATCGTGAGTGAGTTTAGAACAAGTTTCATGTTTACACCTGGGCCATTGGTTGAGATTTGAGAGAATCAGAATTTCAAAAATGTTGGAGCTTGAGGTTGAAGACGAAGATGGAGGGTGGCGCCATTTTTCAAATCTCTGAACAGAGTTTATTTTATATTTAATGATATGTGTTTCATAAACGAATGAATAACTTGCCCCAGTGGTCACACATGCGCTCTTAGTCTCCTCATGCCCAAGGTCTGAGGTTCGAATCCCCCTCGCCTCAGACCTTTTGATTTTATTTTCTTTTTTGCTTCTATACACTTGAACACTATATGAATTGCATTGAAACCAGCTTGCTATCACCACACGCGCGTTGGCTCAGTGGTGTTTGTTTTGAGTGTGTGACCTAGAGGGCGTGGGTTCAAATCCTCCAAGGGCCAAACTATTTTTTTAACACCCATTTTCTTTCATTTTTCTCACAAACTTCGCACAATTAATTCACCTATCAAATTAAGTTATTTTCACTTCATTTTTCACACACTTATTATTTAATATATCTATTTTGTGAATAATCAAAAAATCATAAAAAATATTATTTATTTCATGTATTTTTATTAGGTTTAAAATAGTATGTTTTTAAGTGTTTTCTTAAATACTTTAGATATATACACTCATTTTGTTTTAACCTAATTATTTTGTGGATAATTTTATGATAAAACCCTAATTGTTTTGGTCTTAATTAGGTGAAGAGCTTTATCTTTACCTTAATTAAGTTGACTTTTGTCAATTTTCAAAATTGTTTTCGATCTCCGATTAAACAAGATGATTAAGGTTTTCAAACAACAAAAACTTACATCATTCCAATCTTCATTTTCACTGCTTCACAAACAGTAAATAATCTCTGGGCCTCTATTAGAGTGTAAGACCCAACACCTTCTTTCTTTTCATAGTTTGTTTTACAAAACTGTATTTTCAAAATCTTCTTTCTGTTTTCAAAACATTCTTCTGGTATTTGAAGGGCATTATTCCCGGTGAAACTCTTCAGATACCTATGTGACCTTTGTCCATCTTCACTTCTTCTGTTTTCAAAAACCATTAACTGTTTATCATATATATTCATCTGTTATCCATCAATTGCTGGTAAAGCTTTGTACATACTTCTTCAAAGGCCTCCACTCCATCCAGGTTAGGCTTTACAAGCTTTCAATTTACAGTCTTTATTTAAATTACTGTCAAATATAAACTGTGCATATATATTAGTTTAGAACTACGTTTGAGTATAAACCCTAGGACAGCTAAACTATATATATATATATATATATATATATATATATATATTATAGGAATATGACCTAGGATTGAGAATGTCTTCCCGGTGAAGGCTCTTTCCTAATTAGAGATCTGTAGTTCAAACCCCCAAGATGAATTATTCCCGGTGAAACATCTTGGCAAAAACCTTAGAATCCAAAAAAATAGGACACATCCACCCAAAGAGGAATTATTCCCGGTGAAACCTCTTACCCATTTGCTTAAAGCCAAAATAAGTTCAAAACTACATAGCTTTCTCTTGTGCTATAACAAGGACCCTCGATGACCCTCGATTAGCCTCCTCTTGGGCTTTGTACAAGGACCCACAGGCTTCTTAAAAGCATTTCCAGCTTCCTCTTGAGCTTGTATACAAGGACCCATCAGGTTTCTTATAAACATAGGAACAGGTCTTTAGTCACCTTTTAACATACCCTGGTGAGTTTCTTCCAATTTAAACCAGACTTTAAACAAGCTAAGTTTGTCTCAATTTTACATTGAGTACACTTTTTGGAATGAGAGACATGGACAGTCTCTGTCACCCTTATCTTCATCAATTTTCCTTAGCAGAGTCTAGGATCCATATTTGCTTATCCTCAGCAAGTGTCAGCCTTCATCTTGGGCTTTAAACAAGAAGTCTCCACTAGATAATCTTTCTGCCAATCAATTTAACAAAAAAACCCCTGGAAAGGGTTAGCCTCCATTCATTCTTTCATTTTAACAAAACCCCTGGAAAGGGTTAGCCTCCATTCATTCTTTCATTTTAACAAAACCCCTGGAAAGGGTTAGCCTCCAAAATCACTTCTTCAAAAAACCAAAGATTCATTTCTCTTAGGAGGTAATTTCCCCCAAAAAAGTCAAAACCCCTGGAAAGGGTCAGCCTCCAAAAACATGACAAAAATCAGTCCTTTAACAGACAATTTCACCAGCTGAGTCAAAATCCCTGGAAAGGGTTAGCTTCCAAAAAAAATCAATCTTTTAATAAATAAATCCTTCAATAGAGTCAAAACCCAACAAAACAGTTAGCCTCAACCTTGGGCTTCATACAAGGCACCAAAACAATAAAACTCCCCTGTTAGTAGTCAGCCTCAACCTTGGGCATTGTACAAGGCAGATAATAGAGTCTCCCCTAGTGAGTCCTTCATCGTTCAGTAGCCACAACCTTGGGCTTTGTACAAGGCAGATAAACCATATGTCGTGTGTCAAAGATTCCTAACATCTAGGATCTTTTCCCATAAAGTCATCCATACTCAGTTTATTTAAAAGTCTGCCACAACCTTGGGCTTCATACAAGGCAGAAAATAATATTTCCCCTAGTAAGAGTCAGCCTCAATTCTGGGCTTTGTACAGGACACCAAATAAAACCCATCAAAATAGATTTTCCCTAAGTAGAGTCAGCCTCAATTCTGGGCTTTGTACAGAACAATAAAAATCCCTTGTAAATTAATCCTCAATGGAGTTTTCTCCCAGAGTCATAGTAATAATCAATCAATCAAAAAGCCTCAAGCTTGGGCCTCATACAAGCCAGCTAAAAAATCAAATCTTTTATACAATAGATAGACATAGCTTATCTCTATAGAGAGATCTTTCTTCTATCTCACCACATTCAAACAAACAAAAATTACATTTCATTTCAATTTCAATCAAGTCTCCCATTTAGGATTTTGAAAGGCATGAGCTGGCAGTAAAACCCAGACATGTGGTAACTTTCCCTAATTTGGATGAGCATCTTTCTTTCATTTAAGAGATACTAGCATACTTGCAAACACACAAGTAAGGTCACTCTCTTAATGAAATGAATTCAATCATTCTGTCACTCTTTTAAAATGTTTGTGGTGGAATAGTAGAAATACCTCTCTATAAAGATGACTTCATGTCTCTTTATTGTAAACAGAGATTTAATTCAAGCTTCAACCTTGAGCTTCAAGCAAGGCACCCAAAAATAATTAATTTCCCTAGTTAGTTCCCCGAACTACATTAAGCTCTGACTTCCATTAGGGATATGTAGGCATGAGGTTCACAAGGAATCTCAGCGAGCTAATAAAATACCAAAAAATAGTCAGTCTGTCTGTCTGTCTTTCTTTTATTCAATTCAATTCCTTTTCCTAACACAAAGGAGAAACTTTCCCAATCAATCATTAGCAAACACAAACACAAATGACACAGAGAAGGTTCCTGTAGAGTACTACAGATATGTAGGGTGTTTAAACACTTCTGATCGGTCACCATTTCTACTTAATTTCGTTATAAATTCAGCATAAGATCGTCATACTTGGTAACACTTTGTGGTTGTTTTCAAGAGTTTTTCGTTGATTCCTTTAATATTAGTTAATTGCTTGCATTATGTTTTTGTTCCCTTTATCATGTCTTTTTAGATGCTTTTGATCTCTCTACTTGGTGGTTGTAGGTTAATTCTGGATCAGATGGAAATTGCACAAGTGTTGGTGTAAAAGAAGCTGAAAATCGTGACATGCGTGTAGTATTTTGATCATAACTAGAGCTTCGTAACTCGGAATGACGCGGTTCCGGTGGCAAAATTTCGCTAACGAAAAGGGCTACAACTTTGATTTTGAAGTCAAAACCAAAAGAGGCAGAGACGGACACGGTCAGACCGTGTCAAGTGACACGGCCGTGTCAGCTGTGCGGACAGAATTTCTGAATTTTGGTTTTTTCCAATTTTTAAAGTTCCAGGGGCAGTTTGGGTATTATGGCTGAGATCTGAAAACCTAGAGGGATTAAAAGAAGATTGAAAGACAAGGAGAAGACACTTTTGATCGTACGATAGAATTCCAGAGCAGAGAAAAGATAGCTTCTTCAAGGTGTTGGAAGACGAAGAGATTCAACGGTGGACACCATTGAAGATCCGAGTTCTCCTAATCTTTGTAAATGTCTAAACTTTGTGATTTTGGTTTCTTGAATATTATGAGAGGCTAAACCCCCCAATGCCAGGGGGTGTCCCTGATTTGCATTGTAATGACTCTGAATATCGTTGTTCTTTAATCAAGCTTTCATATTTTGCAATTTAATTGTTTAATGTTCTTATTGCTTTCTTTGTCGGCAAAACAAGATTGATCCATGGTTAACAATCTGTAGGACTACGGTTGTTAAGGTTTTTAAACAATTAAATCTTATTGTTATCACCTAGGCCTAGGGATACCGTAAGGTTATTTGAAAAATTCTTGATTATTTACATCTTTGGTTTACAAACCTTTGTTTCTAAGGACTTAGGCATTAGGATTGCAAACCAAAAGGTTTTCACTAAGGACTTAGGAAAACACCCTTAAGAATAAATAGTTGCATCATATGAACTTGTTAAAGAGATCTTCTTACAGAGTCATTAGAAGGCTGATCATACACCTACCTTGGCATTACTCTAAATTTATACACAAAAGCTATTTTACTTTCAGCTTATTTATTTGAATTTTATTATTCCAATATAAAAACCCCCATATGCTCTTTTGTTTAATTGACTGTTTATAATAATTTATCTTTTCTACGCAATCCTCGTGATCGATACTTGGGGTAAAACCCATTATTACTACATCGGTGAAAATAGTACACTTACTATTTTTCCGATCAAGTTTTTGGCGCCGTTGCCGGGGATTGCCAATATATAAGTTGTTAAATAGTCAATTAAAATTTTATTGCTCTGCAATTAAAATTTTATTTCTTTTGCAAAAATTTGATTTTTATTTACTTATTTATTTTTATTGTTTACTCCCAACTAATAACTGTCTAATCTTGTATGCGAGGTAAATCCTCAGCTGAACTTCTTTTTGACGCAGAACCCGAAAGATTATTGCGAGCACGACTCCGAAAAGTTAAGCGGAAAAGACTGGCATTGAAAGAAGAATCACTTGTAGTTTCAGAATCAGAAGACGAAGAAGTAATATCTATTCAGTCCGAGCAGTCAGATTCTGAGCCTGAAACTATGGCAGCTGATCCACCTCCTCCAGAGAGACTTTTGGGTGATTATGGAAGGGCCAATGCACCGCTTGGAAGAATGACCATAGTAAATCAACCGGTTAACGTGGCACACTTCCAACTACATCCTTCTACTATCCGTCAGCTAGAGAGCAGACCCTTTGCTGGAAGAATCAATGAAGATGCAAATAAGCATTTACAGAGATTCCTCACCACAACAACATCATTAAAAATAGAAGGCCATTCTGAAGAAGCCAAGAGACTTGTGATGTTCCCATTTACTTTATCCGAAGATGCAGAAGAATGGTTTTACTCACTTCCAGCTGGAAGCATCACAACATGGCAACAGATGGAAACCGCCTTCTTGAATGAGTATTTCCCTGCTTCAGTCTTCATTCGAAAAAGATATGATATCGTGAATTTTAAGCAAAAAGAAGGGGAATCGCTGGGAGATGCATATAAAAGGTTCAAGAGGTGTTTGGTTGCTTGTCCTACTCATAACATGGACCCAACCGAACAAATGCAGACTTTTGTTAATGGTCTCCGACTTAAGACTAAACAGCTTATCGATACTGCCGCCGGTGGCTCAACAAATTTTTCAACAGCCACTGGTATCAAGAGAATCATAGAAGCTATTGCCGCTAATGAGCACATTGAGTTATATGACCGTGCAATGAGCCAACCGGAAGGAAAAATTGATTTAAAGCTTGCATATCAGGTTGTTAAAATGGAAGATCAGATTGTGGCTGAGGTAGAAAGAAGACTAAAGAAGATGAATATTGGAGAACAGAAAGTAGCACAGGTTGAGCCAATCACATCAGTTATGTGTGAAATATGTGGTGGACCGCATTTTGTTATGCATTGTGTGGCAACGCAGGAACAGGTTGAACAGATTCATATGTTGAGGCAGAATAATCCATACGCCAACACATATAATCCAGGATGGAAAAATCATCCTAATTTCGCATGGAAAGACCAACAAGGAAATATTCAAAAGCAGGGACCCAACCAATATCAATCTCAAGCTCAGCCACATCAATACATACCTCCACAACAACCACCATACCAGCAACAATTCCAACACCATCCACAACAGTTCCAAACTCAAGGTCAACAACAATTTCAACAACAGGTACCGAAGAAAGAAGATTGGGAGATCGCTATTGAAAAAATGGCAGCTCAAAATTCTCAGTTTCAAGAAGAGACAAGAACCAACCTCAGGAACACCAGAGCTTCAATAAAAAATCTGGAAGTTCAAATGGGTCAAATAGCACATCATCTCACTCTACAGGCACAAGGTACCCTTCCAAGCTCAACTGTGAAAAATCCGAAAGACGAAGAGAAGATTAATGTTGTTACTACAAGGAGTAAGAAAGTGGCAGAATCAGAAAAAGAAGAAGAGGAAATGGATGATCCCTTGGTGATTGAGGTAGATTTGGAGATAAGAGAGAATGTGAAAGAGCCCGAAATTGTGATACCACCGGTTAAGCAACTTGAAGAGAAAAATAAGCAAAATGCTAAACCGACAATCAAGCTACCCTTTCCTTCTAGAGTGACAAAGAAGAATTCAACAGAAAAGGATTTTGAGAAGTTTGCAGCTTTGTTTAAAAAGCTAGAAGTCAATCTCCCCTTCTTTGAAGCACTTGAGCACATGCCGTTGTATAAGAAATTTATGAAGGAGGTGATTGCGAAAAAGAGACCCGTGGGAGGAGAACCAGAAATTGCAACTGAAAAGTGTGGTATAGTCTCGCCAGCAAGGAAGATCCCCATCAAGAAGAAAGATCCTAGAGCAGTGGCGATACCATGCACAATCAAGAACAAAATGTTTAAAAAGGTACTCATTGATTCTGGTTCTAGTGTGAGTTTAATGCCACTATCTATCTTCAAAAAGCTTGAATTGGGAAAGATAAGCGAAAGTGAGACAAAATTAAAGTTCGCTGATCACACCATCAAGAAATCTCATGGGGTAGCTGAAGATGTACTGGTGGAGATTGATAAGTTTGTATTCCCTGTTGACTTCCACATCATGGACATTCCTGAAGATGAAGAAACTCCTATCCTTCTTGGGAGACCCTTTTTGTTAACAAGTCGTTGCAACTTTGACATTGAGAAAGGGACACTAACGGTGAAATCATTTGATGAAGAAGTAACCTTGAAGATGTTAGAAGTCAAGAAACAAAGTGCAGGTGTACATGATCAAGCTTCTGTTGGTATGATCGAAAGTGAGGGAGAAGACAAAAGTCCTAAACACCTCCAAGAAAAAGTTTCAAGCATAGCCTCTAGGGTGGAACCAAATTATGTAACTATCAAAAGTCCTAAGAAGGCTAAGGAAGTCAAGAAGAATGTGGGAAGTGAATTGAAGAGAAAAGTTGTCCATGCTTTTCATCTTCATGAGTTCGTGGTTGCGGAAGTGGCAAGCAACAAGGTTTGGAAAAGGAAATACCCTCCATAATAAAGGGTAATGGACCGTCGAGCCATGCGACTTTAAACGAAGCGCTCCGTGGGAGGCAACCCACGGTTTTAATAATTAATTTCTCTATTTGTTGGTTTTATTTTCAGGAAATAAAAGAGGAAATCTCTAGTGAAAGCTCGAAAGTTATCATTGGAGTGCAATACCCTCTGTAAGTAACCTCTCCAAGGCTTGTTCTAGAACATTGAGGCCAATGTTTAGTTCAAGTGTGGGAGGGGTTCTTTGCATTTGCTTTTAGTTGTTTTCCATTTTTGTTTTTGTTTGTGTGTTGTGTTGACATTGTGTTATAGATTGAGTGATGGATGCCAAATGAATGATGACTGGTAGTTAGTGGATGAAAGGTGCAACCTGAACTTAATCTCTCGAGGTACTTTGGAAGTGGACATAGCCGAAAGTGTCGGACGCAACTTGAAGAACTGGACTGAGAAGGTAAGTGGTGAAATCGAGCCGGAAAGGAAAGTCACATGACATAAAGGGTGTGTTGAAGCTGCAAACTTAGCCTACATGGTGAGGAACATAAAATGCCAAACATATGTAAAGATCATCATGAGAGTGAAATCAGGTATGACTTTATCTCTCTAATTTTGCGTTTGTCCTACCGACACAGTACAATTATGAAATCACACACTGAGGCACTTGTTTGTTCTCCCTAGAGCCTTTCTGTCCTTCATTTATTTTTGTTTTATCCCTCGTTAAACCCGTTGAGCCATCCCCCCTTGTTTGTTAAACCCACACATGTCATCCTTAACCATAATTCTATCATTTTTGTTTGGCACTTGTGTAATTATTGTTTCTTTTGAACTTGTGTGAAATTGTAAGTTTGGGGTGGTGCTTAAGAAAATAAAGGGCAAGTGATATATGAAAAAAAAAAGAAAAGTGTGTAAAGCACAAGAAAAAAAAAATAGTTTGAAACACTTGCCTAAAAAGATTTGAAAGACTCGAACGATGTTGATTACCTGGTAATTAGGTAAAAAGGAGAGTCTAAGAAGAAACCCCCTCACACAAAATCGAACACAAAGACAAGAAAAATAACATAAGTGCTAGTTCATAAACCATTTGCATATCAATCTCTTGTTTACCCTTCCTTTCACCTTAGCCCCGTTACAACCTAAAAAGTCCTCAAAAGTGTGTGAATTCTTTTTGTGTAGTGAAAGTAGGATGCATGCAAAGTCAAGGGTTGATATTGCATATCGTGATGTTGAGCGAAAAGCACTCTAACCCCGAGAGACAATGTGAGAAGTGTGAAAAGTTTGCAGGTGAAATACACTCTGTTGTGAAGTGTGATGGACAACAAGGTTCGATAAGTCCAAAAGCTTAATCAAGAAAGGGAAGTAAGTTGCGAAAGACATCGACTATGTTGTGGAAAAGAAAAGTTTAAGGTGACCTCGGTTTGATCTCTTGCATCACTTGAGGACAAGCAATGAGATAAGTTTGGGGTTGTGATCGGTCACCATTTCTACTTAATTTCGTCATAAATTCAGCATAAGATCGTCATACTTGGTAACACTTTGTGGTTGTTTTCAAGAGTTTTTCGTTGATTCCTTTAATATTAGTTAATTGCTTGCATTATGTTTTTGTTCCCTTTATCATGTCTTTTTAGATGCTTTTGATCTCTCTACTTGGTGGTTGTAGGTTAATTCTGGATCAGATGGAAATTGCACAAGTGTTGGTGTAAAAGAAGCTGAAAATCGTGACATGCGTGTAGTATTTTGATCATAACTGGAGCTTCGTAACTCGGAATGACGCGGTTCCGGTGGCAAAATTTCGCTAACGAAAAGGGCTACAACTTTGATTTTGAAGTCAAAACCAAAAGAGGCAGAGACGGACACGGTCAGACCGTGTCAAGTGACACGGCCGTGTCAGCTGTGCGGACAGAATTTCTGAATTTTGGTTTTTTCCAATTTTTAAAGTTCCAGGGGCAGTTTGGGTATTATGGCTGAGATCTGAAAACCTAGAGGGATTAAAAGAAGATTGAAAGACAAGGAGAAGACACTTTTGATCGTACGATAGAATTCCAGAGCAGAGAAAAGATAGCTTCTTCAAGGTGTTGGAAGACGAAGAGATTCAACGGTGGACACCATTGAAGATCCGAGTTCTCCTAATCTTTGTAAATGTCTAAACTTTGTGATTTTGGTTTCTTGAATATTATGAGAGGCTAAACCCCCCAATGCCAGGGGGTGTCCCTGATTTGCATTGTAATGACTCTGAATATCGTTGTTCTTTAATCAAGCTTTCATATTTTGCAATTTAATTGTTTAATGTTCTTATTGCTTTCTTTGTCGGCAAAACAAGATTGATCCATGGTTAACAATCTGTAGGACTACGGTTGTTAAGGGTTTTAAACAATTAAATCTTATTGTTATCACCTAGGCCTAGGGATACCGTAAGGTTATTTGAAAAATTCTTGATTATTTACATCTTTGGTTTACAAACCTTTGTTTCTAAGGACTTAGGCATTAGGATTGCAAACCAAAAGGTTTTCACTAAGGACTTAGGAAAACACCCTTAAGAATAAATAGTTGCATCATATGAACTTGTTAAAGAGATCTTCTTACAGAGTCATTAGAAGGCTGATCATACACCTACCTTGGCATTACTCTAAATTTATACACAAAAGCTATTTTACTTTCAGCTTATTTATTTGAATTTTATTATTCCAATATAAAAACCCCCATATGCTCTTTTGTTTAATTGACTGTTTATAATAATTTATCTTTTCTACGCAATCCTCGTGATCGATACTTGGGGTAAAACCCATTATTACTACATCGGTGAAAATAGTACACTTGCTATTTTTCCGATCAAGTTTTTGGCGCCGTTGCCGGGGACTGCCAAAAATATAGAGTTTTAATTTTAGTTCAATTAAAATTTTGTTGCTCGTCAACTAAAATTTTGTTTTCAGTTTTTGTTTATTTGAATTTGATTTTATTATAAAAAAAAAGATAAAAAAAAATCTGATTATTTTTGCTTCATGAATTCTTCTATACTTTGCTACTAACAAATTGTCTGAGTTTTGTAGCTATGTATTGTTTTGATACATTGCCACCTATATCTCCTGCATGTTGGTCGCCTGATTCGGGAGTCACTTTGGAAGAGGCGACTAAAATTTTTAAAGCATATAAGAAGGAGGTAAGAATCCTTATGAATGAATGTAAGGAAGCTAACTTTTATCCAGATAGGTTTATTTGGAGAAAGTTAGAGTTGGAAGAAGAATATGTTGAACCAGGAGAAAAATGCATAACACCAGATGAAGAGGATGCAGTAAGAATAGAAGAATTTGAGGTAAAAAAGAAATATGGGGAAGAAGAAATAAGGAAACTTGAAGATGATCGAGTTTTGGATAAAACCACAAATTTAACAATTTTTGAAGATGTGGACATCCCACAAGAAAATCTTCAGCAAAAGAGTATCCCCAAAAACTATTTTTATAACAAGGCAGATGAAAGACAAGAAATTGACAAAGTATTGGAAGACATTTATGCCTTGTTTAATAAAGTCCAGCTAAAAAGGAATTGGCAGCAACATCATCAGTACTTTAAGTTCATGGGATTGCTACCAAACAAAAGAAAGAAAAAAGATGATGTGTTCTTTGTGTCATATATGCCACCCTAACAAGAGGAATGGACCGTCGAGCCATGCGACGTTAAACGAAGCGCTCTGTGGGAGGCAACCCACGGTTTTAATAATTAATTTCTCTGTTTGTTTGTTTTATTTTCAGGAAATAAAAGAGGGCGTCTCTAGTGAAAGCTCGAAAGTGATCATTGGAGTGCAATACTCTCTGTAAGTAACCTCTCCAAGGCTTGTTCTAAAACATTGAGGCCAATGTTTAGTTCAAGTGTGGGAGGGGTTCTTTTCATTTGCTTTTAGTTGTTTTCCATTTTTGTTTTTGTTTGTGTGTTGTGTTGACATTGTGTTATAGATTGAGTGATGGATGCCGAATGAATGATGAATGGTAGTTAGTGGATGAAAGGTGCAACCTAAACTTAATCTCTCGAGGTACTTTGGAAGTGGACATAGCCGAAAGTGTCGGACGCAACTTGAAGAACTGGACTGAGAAGGTAAGTGGTGAAATCGAGCCAGAAAGAAAAGTCACATTACATAAAGGGTGTGTTGAAGCTGCAAACTTAGCCTATATGGTGAGGAATATAAAAAGCCAAACACATGTAAAGATCATCATGAGAGTGAAATCAGGTATGACTTTATCTCTCTAATTTTGCGTTTGCCCTACCGACACAGTACAAATATGAAATCACACACTGAGGCACTTGTTTGTTCTCCCTAGAGCCTTTCCGTCCTTCATTTATATTTGTTTTATCCCTCGTTAAACCCGTTGAGCCATCCCCCCTTGTTTGTTAAACCCACACATGTCATCCTTAACCATAATTCTATCATTTTTGTTTGGCACTTGTGTAATTATTGTTTCTTTTGAACTTGTGTGAAATTGTAAGTTTGGGGTGGTGCTTAAGAAAATAAAGGGCAAGTGTGATATAAAAAAAAAGTGTATAAAGCACAAGAAAAAGAAAAAAGAAAAAAATAGTTTGAAACACTTGCCTAAAAAGATTTGAAAGACTCGAACGATGTTGATTACCCGGTAATTAGGTAAAAAGGAGAGTCTAAGAAGAAACCCCCTCACACAAAATCGAACACAAAGACAAGAAAAATAACATAAGTGCTAGTTCATAAACCATTTGCATATCAATCTCTTGTTTATCCTTCCTTCCACCTCAGCCCCGTTACAACCTAAAAAGTCCTCAAAAGTGTGTGAATTCTTTTTGTGTAGTGAAAGTAGGATGTATGCAAAGTCAAGGGTTGATATTGCATATCGTGATGTTGAGCGAAAAGCACTCTAACCCCGAGAGACAATGTGAGAAGTGTGAAAATTTTGCAGGTGAAATACACTCTGTTGTGAAGTGTGATGGACAACAAGGTTCGATAAGTCCAAAAGCTTAATCAAGAAAGGGAAGTAAGTTGCGAAAGACATCGACTATGTTGTGGAAAAGAAAAGTTTAAGGTGACCTCGGTTTGATCTCTTGCATCACTTGAGGACAAGCAATGAGATAAGTTTGGGGTTGTGATCGGTCACCATTTCTACTTAATTTCGTTATAAATTCAGCATAAGATCGTCATACTTGGTAACACTTTGTGGTTGTTTTCAAGAGTTTTTCGTTGATTCCTTTAATATTAGTTAATTGCTTGCATTATGTTTTTGTGCCCTTTATCATGTCTTTTTAGATGCTTTTGATCTCTCTACTTGGTGGTTGTAGGTTAATTCTGGATCAGATGGAAATTGCACAAGTGTTGGTGTAAAAGAAGCTGAAAATCGTGACATGCGTGTAGTATTTTGATCATAACTGGAGCTTCGTAACTCGGAATGACGCGGTTCCGGTGGCAAAATTTCGCTAACGAAAAGGGCTACAACTTTGATGTTGTAGTCAAAGCCAAAAGAGGCAGAGACGGACACGGTCAGACCGTGTCAAGTGACACGGCCGTGTCAGCCTGTGCGGACAGAATTTCTGAATTTTGATGTTTTTACAATTTTAAAGACCCAGGGGCAATTTTGGTATTCTGGCTGGGATCTGAAAACCTAGAGAAGTTAAAAGTGATCTGAGAGACAAGGGGAAGGAACTTTTTGGCTAGGAGAAGACACGATTGAAGATTGGAGAAAACAAGGGTTTGTGAGAGAAGAAGGTCTTCATGAACGGAAGCGATTGAAGATCAACTTTCATCTCAATTCTTGTAATGTATCTATTTTATATTTTGTTTTCTTTGAACAATATGAGTAACTAAATCCTAATGCTAGGGGGTGTCCCTGATTTGATTCTGTAATGATTTTGAATTCCTGAGTTCATCAATAGATTGTTTTCTTTTTTTAATTTAATTGTACAAGGTTTTTATGCTTTCTTTGTCGGACCAACAAGATTGATTTACGGTTAACAACCAGCTGGACAGCGGTTGTTAAGGTTTTTGTACGATTAGACTATAGTAGATATCACCTAGGACTAGGGATACCCTATAGTTACCGGTTAACTCTTGATAACATAACAGCTTGATTTCATCATAATTCTCTAAGGACTTAGGAGTTAGGATGAATGTTCAAAGGTTTTCCCACTAAGGACTTAGGGGAAAATAATCTAAAGGGCGGTAATTAAAGGTTATGAACTTGTTGAAGAGATCTAAATCCAAGGTTATTACAGGAACAGTCACACACTATACCCCTAGCATAATACTCATATTTGTCAAAAAGCCAATTTACTTTTCTGCTTATTTTAATTATTGTTTAGTGACAATTTGCAAACAAAACCCCAATATTAGTTTTTGTTTAATTGATCTATAATTTGAACTCGATATTACTACGCAGTCCTTGAGATCGACATTCGGGGAATTTCCCTATTATTACTACAGAGGCAAAATAGTACACTTGCTATTTTACCGATCAAGTTTTTGCATTTGTTTTTAGTTGTTTTCCATTTTGTTTTTGTTTGTGTGTTATGTTGACATTGTGTTATAGATTGAGTGATGGATGCCAAATGAATGATGATTGGTAGTTAGTGGATGAAAGGTGCAACCCGAACTTAATCTCTCGAGGTACTTTGGAAGTGGACATAGCCGAAAGTGTCGGACGCAACTTGAAGAACTGGACTGAGAAGGTAAGTGGTGAAATCGAGCCGGAAAGGAAAGTCACATGACATAAAGGGTGTGTTGAAGCTGCAAACTTAGCCTACATGGTGAGGAACATAAAATGCCAAACACATGTAAAGATCATCATGAGAGTGAAATCAGGTATAACTTTATCTCTCTAATTTTGCGTTTGTCCTACCGACACAGTACAATTATGAAATCACACACTGAGGCACTTGTTTGTTCTCCCCAGAGCCTTTCCGTCCTTCATTTATTTTTGCTTTATCCCTCGTTAAACCCGTTGAGCCATTCCCCCTTGTTTGTTTAAATCCACACATGTCATCCTTAACCATAATTCTATCACTTTTGTTTGACACTTGTGTAATTATTGTTTCTCTTGAACTTGTGTGAAATCGTAAGTTTGGGGTGGTGCTTAAGAAAATAAAAGGGCAAGTGTGATATGAAAAAAAAAGGATAAGAAAAATGTGTAAAGCACAAGAAAAAGAAAAAAAAATAGTTTGAAACACTTGCCTAAAAAGATTTGAAAGACTCGAACGATGTTGATTACCCGGTAATTAGGTAAAAAGGAGAGTCTAAGAAGAAACCCCCTCACACAAAATCGAACACAAAGACAAGAAAAATAACATAAGTACTAGTTCATAAACCATTTGCATATCAATCTCTTGTTTATCCTTCCTTCCACCTCAGCCCCGTTACAACCTAAAAAGTCCTTAAAAGTGTGTGAATTCTCTTTGTGTAGTGAAAGTAGGATGCATGCAAAGTCAAGGGTTGATATTGCATATCGTGATGTTGAGCGAAAAACACTCTAACCCTGAGAGACAATGTGAGAAGTGTGAAAAGTTTGCAGGTGAAATACACTCTGTTGTGAAGTGTGATGGACAACAAGGTTCGATAAGTTCGAACGCTTAATCAAGAAAGAGAAGTAAGTTGCGAAAGACATCGACTATGTTGTGGAAAAGAAAAGTTTAAGGTGACCTCTGTTTGATCTCTTGCATCACTTGAGGACAAGCAATGAGATAAGTTTGGGGTTGTGATCGGTCACCATTTCTACTTAATTTCGTCATACATTCGGCATAAGATCGCCATTCTTGGTAACACTTTGTGGTTGTTTTTAAGTGTTTTTCTTTAATTCATCTAATTCTAGTTATTTTATGAGCAATGTATTTTTATGTCGTTTTCATTGTCAATTAGGTGCTTTTGATCTCGTTTGGTAATGGTTTCAGGTTAGCTTCAGAGTGATGGAAGATCGCGTGGCCAAAAGATGTGAAGAAAGAAGTAAAAAGCAAGGAAAAAGCATATGGGCAGAGGCGGACACGGTCTGACCGTGCCACCTGACACGGCCGTGTCAGGCCTCAAGAAGAATTTATCTCCCAGACCAGAAGCGGACACGGTCTGCCCGTGTCAAGGGACACGGCCGTGTCAGCGGTGCGGGCAGGATTTCTAAATTTGTGGTTTTTCCAATTTTTAAAGTCCGGGGGCAGTTTGGGCATTGTGGCTGAAATCTGAAAACCTAGAGGGATTAAAAGAAGCTTGAGAGACAAGGGGAAAGGCACTTTTTGGATCGTACGAAAGAATTCCAGAGGAGAGCAAGATAGCGTTATCAAGGTTGTGGAAGACGAAGAGATTCAACGGTGGAAACCATTGAAGATCAGAGTTCTCCTAATCTTTTGTAAATGTCTAAACTTTCTGATTTTGGTTTCTTGAATATTATGAGAGGCTAAACCCCCCAATGCCAGGGGGGTGTCCCTGATTTGAATTGTAATGACTTTTGAATTCCGTATTTCTTCAATCAAGTATTAGTTTTATGCAATTTGATTGTTTAATGTTTTTATGCCTTCTTTGTCGGAAAAACAAAGATTGATCTACGGTTAACAATTTGTAGGACTACGGTTGTTAAGGTTTTTAAACAATTTGATCTAGTAGTTATCACCTAGGACTAGGGATATCGAAAGGTTATTTGAACATTCTTGATTATTTACATCTTTGGCTTGCAAACCTTTGTTTCTAAGGACTTAGGCAATAGGATTGCAAACCAAAAGGCTTTCCACTAAGGACTTAGGGAAACACCCTTAAGAACAAATAGTTGCAGTCTATGAACTTGTTGAAGAGATCTTTTTACAGAGTCATTATAAGGAAGATTAAACACCTACCCTGGCATTACCTCAAATTACATCTAAAAAGTCAAACTTTTATTTCAGCTTATTTTTATTATTTCTGTTATTTAAATTTACTTATTGCATTATAACAAAACACCTATTTGCTCTTTTGTTTAATTGACTTAAATAACTTGTGTTTCCTACGCAATCCTCGTGATCGATACTTGGGGTAAAACCCATTATTACTACATCGGTGAAAATAGTACACTTGCTATTTTTCCGATCAAGTTTTTGGCGCCACACCGGTATCTTCAATTCTTCATCATAAACTTTCAAGGTCATTGTACCTTCCTCTATGTCGATCAAACACCTCCCGGTCTCTAGAAATGGTCTCCCTAAAATGATTGGCATCTCTTCATCTTCGGGCATCTCTAAAATAACAAAGTCTACCGGGAATACGAACTTATCGATTTTCACCAACACGTCTTCTACCACTCCGTAAGGTCTTTTAATTGATTGGTCAGCGAACTAGAGTGTCATTCGTGTGTCTTGTACTTTACCTATTCCCAATCTTTTGTAAATGGATAATGGCATAAGACTCACACTTGCTCCTAAGTCTATCAGTGCTTTCTTGAAAGACCTATCACCAATTGTGCATGGTATAGTACATTCCGAGTTACGAAGCTCCAGTTATGATCAAAATACTACACGCATGTCACGATTTTCAGCTTCTTTTACACCAACACTTGTGCAATTTCCATCTGATCCAGAATTAACCTACAACCACCAAGTAGAGAGATCAAAAGCATCTAAAAAGACATGATAAAGGGCACAAAAACATAATGCAAGCAATTAACTAATATTAAAGGAATCAACGAAAAACTCTTGAAAACAACCACAAAGTGTTACCAAGTATGACGATCTTATGCTGAATTTATAACGAAATTAAGTAGAAATGGTGACCGATCACAACCCCAAACTTATCTCATTGCTTGTCCTCAAGTGATGCAAGAGATCAAACCGAGGTCACCTTAAACTTTTCTTTTCCACAACATAGTCGATGTCTTTCGCAACTTACTTCCCTTTCTTGATTAAGCTTTTGGACTTATCGAACCTTGTTGTCCATCACACTTCACAACAAAGTGTATTTCACCTGCAAAATTTTCACACTTCTCACATTGTCTCTCGGGGTTAGAGTGCTTTTCGCTCAACATCACGATATGCAATATCAACCCTTGACTTTGCATACATCCTACTTTCACTACACAAAAAGAATTCACACACTTTTGAGGACTTTTTAGGTTGTAACGGGGCTGAGGTGGAAGGAAGGATAAACAAGAGATTGATATGCAAATGGTTTATGAACTAGCACTTATGTTATTTTTCTTGTCTTTGTGTTCGATTTTGTGTGAGGGGGTTTCTTCTTAGACTCTCCTTTTTACCTAATTACCGGGTAATCAACATCGTTCGAGTCTTTCAAATCTTTTTAGGCAAGTGTTTCAAACTATTTTTTTCTTTTTTCTTTTTCTTGTGCTTTATACACTTTTTTTTTATATCACACTTGCCCTTTATTTTCTTAAGCACCACCCCAAACTTACAATTTCACACAAGTTCAAAAGAAACAATAATTACACAAGTGCCAAACAAAAATGATAGAATTATGGTTAAGGATGACATGTGTGGGTTTAACAAACAAGGGGGGATGGCTCAACGGGTTTAACGAGGGATAAAACAAAAATAAATGAAGGACGGAAAGGCTCTAGGGAGAACAAACAAGTGCCTCAGTGTGTGATTTCATATTTGTACTGTGTCGGTAGGACAAACGCAAAATTAGAGAGATAAAGTCATACCTGATTTCACTCTCATGATGATCTTTACATGTGTTTGGCTTTTTATATTCCTCACCATGTAGGCTAAGTTTGCAGCTTCAACACACCCTTTATGTAATGTGACTTTTCTTTCTGGCTCGATTTCACCACTTACCTTCTCAGTCCAGTTCTTCAAGTTGCGTCCGACACTTTCGGCTATGTCCACTTCCAAAGTACCTCGAGAGATTAAGTTTAGGTTGCACCTTTCATCCACTAACTACCATTCATCATTCATTCGGCATCCATCACTCAATCTATAACACAATGTCAACACAACACACAAACAAAAACAAAAATGGAAAACAACTAAAAGCAAATGAAAAGAACCCCTCCCACACTTGAACTAAACATTGGCCTCAATGTTTTAGAACAAGCCTTGGAGAGGTTACTTACAGAGAGTATTGCACTCCAATGATCACTTTCGAGCTTTCACTAGAGACGCCCTCTTTTATTTCCTGAAAATAAAACAAACAAACAGAGAAATTAATTATTAAAACTGTGGGTTGCCTCCCACGGAGCGCTTCGTTTAACGTCGCATGGCTCGACGGTCCATTCCTCTTGTTAGGGTGGCATATATGACACAAAGAACACATCATCTTTTTTCTTTCTTTTGTTTGGTAGCAATCCCATGAACTTAAAGTACTGATGATGTTGCTGCCAAATCCTTTTTAGCTGGACTTTATTAAACAAGGCATAAATGTCTTCCAATACTTTGTCAATTTCTTGTCTTTCATCTGCCTTGTTATAAAAATAGTTTTTGGGGATACTCTTTTGCTGAAGATTTTCTTGTGGGATGTCCACATCTTCAAAAATTGTTAAATTTGTGGTTTTATCCAAAACTCGATCATCTTCAAGTTTCCTTATTTCTTCTTCCCCATATTTCTTTTTTACCTCAAATTCTTCTATTCTTACTGCATCCTCTTCATCTGATGTTATGCATTTTTCTCCTGGTTCAACATATTTTTCTTCCAACTCTAACTTTCTCCAAATAAACCTATCTGGATAAAAGTTAGCTTCCTTACATTCATTCATAAGGATTCTTACCTCCTTCTTATATGCTTTAAAAATTTTAGTCGCCTCTTCCAAAGTGACTCCCGAATCAGGCGACCAACATGCAGGAGATATAGGTGGCAATGTATCAAAACAATACATAGCTACAAAACTCAGACAATTTGTTAGTAGCAAAGTATAGAAGAATTCATGAAGCAAAAATAATCAGATTTTTTTTTATCTTTTTTTTTTATAATAAAATCAAATTCAAATAAACAAAAACTGAAAACAAAATTTTAGTTGACGAGCAACAAAATTTTAATTGAACTAAAATTAAAACTCTATATTTTTGGCAGTCCCCGGCAACGGCGCCAAAAACTTGATCGGTAAAATAGCAAGTGTACTATTTTGCCTCTGTAGTAATAATAGGGAAATTCCCCGAATGTCGATCTCAAGGACTGCGTAGTAATATCGAGTTCAAATTATAGATCAATTAAACAAAAACTAATATTGGGGTTTTGTTTGCAAATTGTCACTAAACAATAATTAAAATAAGCAGAAAAGTAAATTGGCTTTTTGACAAATATGAGTATTATGCTAGGGGTATAGTGTGTGACTGTTCCTGTAATAACCTTGGATTTAGATCTCTTCAACAAGTTCATAACCTTTAATTACCGCCCTTTAGATTATTTTCCCCTAAGTCCTTAGTGGGAAAACCTTTGAACATTCATCCTAACTCCTAAGTCCTTAGAGAATTATGATGAAATCAAGCTGTTATGTTATCAAGAGTTAACCGGTAACTATAGGGTATCCCTAGTCCTAGGTGATATCTACTATAGTCTAATCGTACAAAAACCTTAACAACCGCTGTCCAGCTGGTTGTTAACCGTAAATCAATCTTGTTGGTCCGACAAAGAAAGCATAAAAACCTTGTACAATTAAATTAAAAAAAGAAAACAATCTATTGATGAACTCAGGAATTCAAAATCATTACAGAATCAAATCAGGGACACCCCCTAGCATTAGGATTTAGTTACTCATATTGTTCAAAGAAAACAAAATATAAAATAGATACATTACAAGAATTGAGATGAAAGTTGATCTTCAATCGCTTCCGTTCATGAAGACCTTCTTCTCTCCCAAACCCTTGTTTTCTCCAATCTTCGATCGTGTCTTCTCCTAGCCAAAAAGTTCCTTCCCCTTGTCTCTCAGATCACTTTTAACTTCTCTAGGTTTTCAGATCCCAGCCAGAATACCAAAATTGCCCCTGGGTCTTTAAAATTGTAAAAACATCAAAATTCAGAAATTCTGTCCGCACAGGCTGACACGGCCGTGTCACTTGACACGGTCTGACCGTGTCCGTCTCTGCCTCTTTTGGCTTTGACTACAACATCAAAGTTGTAGCCCTTTTCGTTAGCGAAATTTTGCCACCGGAACCGCGTCATTCCGAGTTACGAAGCTCCAGTTATGATCAAAATACTACACGCATGTCACGATTTTCAGCTTCTTTTACACCAACACTTGTGCAATTTCCATCTGATCCAGAATTAACCTACAACCACCAAGTAGAGAGATCAAAAGCATCTAAAAAGACATGATAAAGGGCACAAAAACATAATGCAAGCAATTAACTAATATTAAAGGAATCAACGAAAAACTCTTGAAAACAACCACAAAGTGTTACCAAGTATGACGATCTTATGCTGAATTTATAACGAAATTAAGTAGAAATGGTGACCGATCAACTTCCCTATGTATAACCGACCCCCCGGACTCCAGAATTTCTAGTCTAGGTGTAATCCCCATACTTAGCAAACTCCTAGGGTTTAGTTGAGATCTTTTTTCCCCTTTCCTACTCGTAGGACAATAAGAAAGTTCGTGTGATATCGTAGGAAGAACTGGAATAAAATTCATCCCACCACGGGCGCATTCTCCTTCCAAATTTCGCGTGAAGGGTCTAGCATGCCGTCCTCCCAAGTGAAACGAGGAGGTAAAAAAAACGACAACCACACAAGTTTGTAACACCAGAGTTGCATATGACATTCTAACATTTAACAATTCTAAAATTAAAACTAAATGCAATATTCTACACATACATATCTTAAGAACACACAAGTGAAAACTAAAAACTTAGTAATCTAGTGTGACGAAATTGTACGATTGTGTTAACCATATGTAATATGCCAAAAGGTATATGAAGTAACTACTACCAAATCTTTGCTCATTCACATTACAATATTAAGGATATTTCTATTAACAATTTGCCAGCAAAGGATATTTTACGCTTCTGTAGTAAAATAAACTAATTGAACAACTAGACAACAAATTAACTACAAATCACAACTAATTGAAAACAATTTAAGGGAGAGAATTTAACAGGATTTCACTACAAATCAAAAAAACGAATTTAATCAAACCTTAAGAAGAATTGATTCAAAAGAACTAATTGAAATAACAAATAAAAAATGATAAACCTCAAAACTGAAATAACAAATAAAAAAAAAGAATTAAAGGAGAGAAGAAACTAGAGTTTACTTGAGAAAAAGGAATTACATCGTCACGGCTCCGGTCACGTTGTTATGGATCCTGTCACCTTCACCTTCAAACACCTGAAACAAGGAACCGATGAACCTGAAAACGATATAATATGGAATGGAGAAGAAACGATGAGAAGAAATGATGAGAACCTGACGACAAATGGAATGAAGAAACGTGAATTAAGAAACGATGGAAATGAAGAAACGATGGTTGTTTGAAATGAAGAAACGATGGAATGAAGAAACGTGAATTTAAGGTTTTTGTTTTTCAGAAGATGGAAAGTGGGTTTCTGTTTGGAATGAAGTGAAACAATGGCTTTTTGTTTAGAAAGTTTTTTTTTTTTTAATTTCAATGACAATTTTATTTAGTTTTAATAATTTTTTATTTAATTTTATTAATTTAGCTAAATTTTATTATATTTTATTAGTATATAATATTAATATAAATTTGAGTGTAATATAATTTTGATTTTACTATTAATTTTAAAAATTAATTTTATAAATTAATTTTTAGTTATAACTTCTACTTTTATTTTATAAATTAAATTTGAATTAGTTATAACTTCTACATTTATTTTATAAATTAATTTTTATTTTATTAATTTATAATAATGATTTGTTTTTGAAATTTTGATTCAACATATAATTTTAGTTTTAGTTTATTATGTTTAAATTTTATTTTATAAATCAAATTTCTTTCTTAATATGTATTTGTGTTTGTTTTATTAATTTATATTTAATAATAAATAAATAAAAATTATTTAAAACAATAAAAAAGAACGAAACTGGTGGGTGGAAATGAAATAATTTCGCACCAACATTAGCGTCGGCCACGACCGTCGCTAATATGAAAAATTAAAAAAAAAATCTATATATGAAAAGGAGGCAAACGAAAGTGGTGGGGGAAATGAAATAATTTCGCACCAAGAGTAGCGTCGGCCAAACCCGTCTCTAATATAAAATTTAAATAATTATATAAGGCAAAATACCCTTTTTCGTCCCTTAACTTTACCTCGGGGTCCATTTTGGTCCTTTAATTTTTAAAAAGTTCAAGTAGATCCCTTATCTATTCAAAAGGTGGCACGTTAGTCCTTTCCGTCTGTTTGATGCAAACGGACGTTAAACAGCGCATACGTGGCATTTGACTTGTACATGTTTTGCACGCGTGGCTGGTTACGTGGCATAGGTTGTTTCCAAGGTTCAGAAAATATTCAAAAATTTTATCTACACCATGGTTCGAACTCAGGATACCTTTGATAAAGAAAAACTTACAATACCACTAGGCCATGCGCATGTTTATTAATTTTTATTCCGCCTGGAACTATTTATTTAACTACTTCAGCAATAATAATAATAAACTATAATAGGCACATTTCATATTAATAATAATTAACTACTTCAGTAATAATATTTCATATTCGCTGGGAGAGACACATTTCATATTAATGAACTATAATAGGCACTGACTCAATTTTCATATATAATAATATTAACAATAATAATACTAAAAATAACAATAAAAATAACAATAGTAATAATGCTAATAATAGTAATAAAAATAATAGTAATAATAATAATAATAATAATAATTAATAATTAAAATAGTAATAATAATAGAAATAATAAGACTAATATTAATAATAATAAAAGTACTAATACTAATAACAATATTAATAATACTACAGCAATTTATTATTATTCCACAATTCTAATGATATTAATAATAATAATTATAATAATAATAATAATTAATAATTAAAATAGTAATAATAATAGAAATAATAAGACTAATATTAATAATAATAAAAGTACTAATACTAATAACAATATTAATAATACTACAGCCATTTATTATTATTCCACAATTCTAATGATATTAATAATAATAATAATAGTAATAATAATAATAATAATAATAATAATAATAATAATAATGATAATAATAATAATAATAATAATAGTAATAATATTGCAGCCATTTATTATTATTCCAAAATTCTAATAATAGTAATAATAATAATAATAATAATAATTAATAATTAAAATAGTAATAATAATAGAAATAATAAGACTAATAATAATAATAATAATAATAATAAAAGTACTAATACTAATAACAATATTAATAATACTACAGCCATTTATTATTATTCCACAATTCTAATGATATTAATAATAATAATAATAATAATAATAATGATAATAATAATAATAATAATAATAGTAATAATATTGCAGCCATTTATTATTATTCCAAAATTCTAATAATAGTAATAATAATAATAATAATAATAATAATTAATAATTAAAATAGTAATAATAATAGAAATAATAAGACTAATAATAATAATAATAAAAGTACTAATACTAATAACAATATTAATAATACTACAGCCATTTATTATTATTCCACAATTCTAATGATATTAATAATAATAATAATAATAATAATAATAATAATAATAATAATAATAATAATAATAATAATAATAATAATAATAATAGTAATAATATTGCAGCCATTTATTATTATTCCAAAATTATAATACTAATAATAATAATAATAACAATAATAATAATAGTAATAATATTGCATCCATTTATTATTTTTCCAAAATTTTAATACTAATAATAATAATAATAATAATAATAATAATAATAATAATAATAATAATAGTCAAGATTTTGTAAAGTGAGTGATAGAAAATGGTTGTAGTCTTTAAATAAGTAGTTACAGAAGTAAATTAAATCACAAAAGCGTGCCTGGCCTAGTGGTTTAGCAAGGTTTTCCTTTACTAAAGGGTCCCTAGTTCGAACCTTGGTGAGGATAAAATTTTTGAATATTTTCTGAACCTTGGAAACAACCTATGCCACGTAACCAGCCACGCGTGTAAAACATGTACAAGTCAAACGCCACGTATGCACTGTATAACGTCCGTTTGCATCAAACAGACGGAAAGGACTAACGTGCCACCTTTTGAATAGATAAGGGATCTATTTAAACTTTTTAAAAATTAAAGGACCAAAATGGACCCCGAGGACCTATGCCACGTAACCAGCCACGCGTGTAAAACATGTACAAGTCAAACGCCACGTATGCACTGTATAACGTCCGTTTGCATCAAACAGACGGAAAGGACTAACGTGCCACCTTTTGAATAGATAAGGGATCTATTTAAACTTTTTAAAAATTAAAGGACCAAAATGGACCCCGAGGTAAAGTTAAGGGACGAAAAAGGGTATTTTGCCATTATATAATTATTTAAATCAATATATGAAAAGGAGACAAACGAAATTGATGGAGGGAAATGAAATTATTTCGCACAAAGAGTAGCGTCGGCCTCAACCGTTGCTAGAGTAAAAAATAAAACTTTTTTATTTAGCAATAATTGTAAAGGAGGCAAACGAAATTGGTGGAGGGAAATGAATTTTTTCGCTCCAGCCTTAGCGTCGGTTAAAGCCGACACTACAGTAAAGATCCTAAAAAAAATTAAAACTATTGCTTTTTTCTTAGTTAGCGTCGGATATGTGAGACGTTGAGGAAACACTAATAGCGTCGGAGTCGGGGCCGACACTAAAAAATTGCATCTAAAACATGCTTTTCTTGAAGTGCAATGGCGACAAGGAAACAACCTTATGGCAATGCCAACGACGATGATATTAAGCCTACAAACAAAATCATCTACATATTCAGAGAACACGATGTCTGCTTTTTTCCTTTTAGTCCTCAAATAAGGGTTAGTTACATCCCTCAAACTACGCCATCCATGAATACATCTCTCAAGTTTTTAAGACAATAGATAGACAAGAGCAATCATGAAATGGTTATCTTGCTTACTCAGTATATTGGTACATTGTTCAATCCCCTAATTCAGAGTACTAACCATAGTTACCAAATGTTAGCAAACCAAATGGGACGAATTGCATAGTTCTCTGGTACTCCACAAGTGCCTATTCAGCAGTTCCCTCAGGTTGAGAATGTTGGGTCTACCCAAAATATATGAGTGCCTAATAATATAGGAGTTCCCATAAATCAATATCTACAAGGGGAAGCACCCTGATCATTAGTACCCCTACACATGCTGAAGTTGAAGGTAAAGTATGGCGAAATGACCCAAAAATAGTTCTGATTAACAAAAATCAAAATGTGGACGAAGTATATTGGAACGTCTACCAAATAATATTGGAAGGCAGAATAATTTGGCTCATATGATCAATGTTATTCTTGCCCCAAATGATCTTAATGTAGGCCTCTGTAGACCTAATTTTGTGTCCTCTTTGTCGAAATATATACCATAGGCTGAACTCCCCAGGGGTTGAAAAGTTCCCAAATTACCAAGTTCGCAAGCGACACTAATGAATTGGCCATTGAACATGTGGCTCATTATCTTGCTGAAAGCGATAATGTAACGCTCTGTTATTTTTAATTATTTATTTAATTAATTTTGTGTTATAATTAATCATTTAAATCAATTTTTGGTATGTTTTTAATTTATGATAGGTGAATTAATATGTATATGTGATGTTTAACATAGTTTATTTACTTCATTAAATAAATAAAATTAATATAATATTAAAATAATGGGAAATAGAGGTGTTGGATGGCAGGCAATTAGAAATAATGGGAATAAAGGGATAATGAGGTGAGAAGTAAATGAGTTAGACCAAAATGATATGATTAAGAAATTATAATTAAGTTTTGGAACAAAAGGGGTTTAGGGAGAGCTAAATTGTGTCAGTAAGTATAAGACAGACTTTTGGAGAAACGAGGCAAAGTGAGAGCCAAGAGAGATCGAGAGTTTGAGAAGAAATCATCATAGCTTAAACTCAGAGTTGTTGCTAGAAATCTAATGTAAGGGGGATTACTCTAAATACGGTGTTTATTGCATGAATGAGTAGGGAGGTCCTTGATGTTCATTAGGTTTTTCTCTCTTTTCTTCATTGTTGGTTGTTTGATGAGATGAATGAAATTTGTATGATGATATGATGTAAATGTTATAATTTGTGTCGACTAATTTTAACATGAATCTTGTGCGCCTCAGTTTCTGAATATCAATTGAGTATATGCTCATATTAGGGGTGCTCATGGGTGTGGGTCAACCCACGAACCTGCAAACCGAAATCGAACCAACCCATAAATTACCTGAACCCGTTCATTTATGGGTATACCCAACCCAATCTGCAACAACCCATATAATTTTGCTTCGGGTATCGGGTTTGAGTTTTGTAATTCATTGACCCAACCCATTGATGTGACATTAGTAATTTTTTAATTATTATTTTAAATATAAATATAAAATTATTATCTCAATACTAACCATAACTTTTCCCAAAAAACTTTATTCTCCACCAATAATACTACTAAATCAATGAGTTTACGTAATTCTAGGACTAAATGTTGTTACTTATTTTCTTTTGTATTTCCAACTTACGTATTTTATAAAAATAATGTGTCTTGTGGAATTTTATACTAATATCCAGTGTTATGTCATGTCAATGAATATTATTAGATATTTATATTATATGACGTGTGTAATACGGTGAACTGACTTTAAAGAAAATATTGCGGTAAGCAAGATTCGCCACCGACTTTTATTTTATCCAATTTAAAGAAAGGCTAAAAGAACAAAAAAAACCTTTTAAAAGAAATTTTGAGTTCGGGGGGTAATTTATACAAAGAGAATGTGTAAGGCACCCTTTGCATCCATGATTTTCCATGGGCTCTTAATTGCTTAGCTATTTAGTTTTCAAAAGTTTAGAAATGAAATAAGGACTTTAGCTTGTAAATAAGCGTAGCCTATTTGAAGGTTTTTGATAAAAAAGGGTAAAAAGAATTTAAACCAGAGCAAGCAATTAGGAGGTAATTACCTTAAAATTATAAAAATTCTTTTAGCCTTTCAGGGCTATCCATACCATAGGAGGGTAAGAAGTCCTTTTATTGGAGGTTAAAGGGTCATCGAAGTTATCGTTTGCCACAAAACTGTCCCTGCCATGAAAGGGCAGGTAGTCTAAGGGAAGGATAAAAATAGTCATTATTAGACAACCAAAGAGGACACCTCAGCAATCGAAAGGGACTATCACATCATATTGTAGGCAATCTCGAGGGACGAGACCATATAACCGAAGGCAGCATCGAAGGGACTTATGATCTTTTTGTGATGAGAATGAACTGAGGGCAACATTTGCTGAGGCATCCTCGGAATCCGAGGGACTTGACTATTCTGTAACAAACAAGGCAACATGCAACAGGCAACAAGAGAGGTTACCATAAAAGGTGTGTGGGTGCACAATCACGTGATTCAATTCATATAATTATCTTGTAATTAATTATTCTAAATTCAGTTCGAGGTTTTCACACCCTAAATTACTAACCACGCAATCATAATGTAAAGCAATACAGTTTAAGTGCCTTCGAGGCCACACAATACAAATCAGGAGCAGTTACAAAATATATAGCCATGGGGAAGGGAGAAAAAGCAATAAGACAACCCAATAGGTTAAACACAAGTAATAATATCGGAGAAATTAAAGGAGAATGAGTTTTAAGGTTACCGAAGGTTTGAGCTTTAATCGGTTGATAACCCTGAAAATTAATGAAGGAAAAAAAACAAAGGTGAGTGCATTACAAATTCATTAGCGGTTGAAGCAAACCCTAATTTAATCCATAAGGCAAAAATTAAAGTAAAATGATATTAAATTAAATAAAAAATTTAAAGACTTAGCTTTTCGATCTGGGATGACGCGTAGTCGGAGGATCTTGGTTAACCCTGAACCCTGAAAAGTCAGACACAAAGAAGAGAAATTTTAGTGCATGAATGATCTAACGACAAATCTCGCAACCCTGATTAGGGCACGAGTTAACCATGGTTAATAAAATAATAAAAAAACTAAATTAATTAATTATTAGTTTTCAACCAAATTAATTAAATCGACAAAAATATGCTTTCGATTAAATTATCTAATCCTAATCAATTAAAATTAAATAATTAAACATCTTTATTAACAATTAAATTAATCTAATTTAAGTTAATTATTAAATATATAAATAAAAATAAAATAAAAACTTAATTTTACTTAAGTAGAAAAAATATTTTATTATTATGTAAAAAGGATTTTTAAAGAAAAAAGAAAAGAATTTGGGTAAAAAAATAAATAAAATAGTAATAAATAAATGGGTTAATGAACTTTTTGGCCCCTTTAAATATTGCAGATTTCGTTTTTAGTCCCTCCAAAATTTTCCTTTAAGAAATCGTCCCTTCAAAATTTTTCGTCTAAACTATTGGTCCCTAACGTCAAATTTGCTAGAGATTAGCTACGACTTTAGCCACCGATTAGCTACGAAATTTGACGTTAGGGACCAATAGTTCGGAAGAAAAATTTTAAAGGGACGATTTCTTGAAGGAAAATTTTGGAGGGACTAAAAACGAAATTTGTAATATTTAAAGGGACGAAAAAGTTCATTAACCCTAAATAAATAAATAGTTAAAATTGAATTAAATTTTAAAAAAATAAAATAAAAAGAAAAAGAAACTTAGCGAAATTGATCCAGTGTGGCGCAAGTGGAGAGGAGCATGGTGCGCCTTCAGCTCTGAGCACTTTGGATTGACTGGAGAACAGATCTGAGGGCTGAGATGAGAGGGACGCATCATACACACAAGAGCCGAGAAGCATTGGAACGGTCTGGTTTGAATAACAAACGCGCGCGTGAATGGACCAGCGAGGAGGCGCCACATGATCATATTTTTCACTGGTCTGTCGTCTTAGACCCTGCAAATACCTTTACCGACGGACAATGCCGTCACCATAGCTTGGCCACCTACGAATACAGTCAAACACAAGCAAAAATATTTCGCGACCACATTATTGTGATCGTCCAAGTGTCCTGAGGTCAAAAACGACCTTGGTTTTTCCTAATTTTACCTTAAACAGGGAACCCTAATTTGAAGCTCCAAAAACCTAACAATGGCATTAGTCTTAAATATGCACAGAGACGCAATTAAAACTCCAGGAATGATCAGTATATAATAACAAACACATATATGCAATTAGATTTTGATATGGATGCATGAATAAACGTAATTGATTCAGTTTAAAATTGGACAAACTGTGACTTATAAGAGCTTGTTCGTGATGATTCAGGACCTTGCAAAGATCGGTATACCTTCAAGGATGTCCAGGGAACGTGTATGAATGATCAAAATTCCTTGAATTGGCCTGCAACTATGAAATCGGTTTTGGAAAATTCTTGACTTTTGGAAACTTGGTTAGGGTTCTCCTCTGCAGAAAAAATCGTCCCTAGGAGTCTGGAATGATCATGTATATATAGGTGAATGTTTTAGGTCAACAATTGTGGAGAAAATCTCGATGAATCAATCTTTGCAAATTTGATTGGAACTTGATTTTGAAAGCTTCTAATTATGGCCAAATCTCAATCTTTTTCTTCCAATCCTCTTGAGTACAAATTTGACTCAAATATGTGACTTAAATGATGATTTAATTTGATTAGAACCAAAACAAATCCAATATTTTTCTATTTTCTTTCAAAATATTTGATTAAATTGACTTTTTAATGAATAAAAATTCATATAAAATCAATTAATCATCAATAATTCGTGACATAGAGATTGGAGCTTCTAGATGACTTGTATAGGAAGATTGGATCATAAAATATTGGGCCTCTTTGCAAAGAAATCCACTTTGAAGCCTTTTCCTTCACATTTTTCCCTTTGAAATTGCCCAACTTTGACAAGGCATATCTCACTCAATTTTTAAGATATGGAGGAGTTCTGGGACTTTTTAGAAACCTCAAAATGTCCTATACAAGCCACTTTGGAAGCTTTTTTCCATTTGAGGATTTTATCTTGATGATATTGGCTTTGACAAAAAACTGCTTTTGGTTGACTTTCAAAAAGGACCTATAATCTTTTGATCCATATCTCTCAAATGAAGCATTTTTAGACTTGGCTTGAGAAAAAGTTTTAGAGAATTCAATTCCCTTCAAAATGAGCTTTGTATGGGAAATTTTTGATGTTCCATGTGAAAGTTATGGCTGGTCAAAGTTCTGTTGACTTTCTCCTATGAAACCCTAATTTAGAAACTTTTGGATTTGTTGATTTATGATCTTTTCTTGATGAATCATGATCAATCCTTGATCAAATGATGAATGATACTTTAAAATAAGGTTGTTGACAAAAAATCAGGAGTTTTGACTATACTTTGACCACAGTTGACTTTTAAGTCAAACTAGTCGACTGTTGACTCTCTGAGCAATTAAGTGGTCAATCCTTGGAATTGAAACCTGAGTTTTGTCAAGGAGATAATTTGAAACATCATAAGCCATATGAAATACATTGGAGCCTTTGATTCATTGGTTTTCTTCAGAGAAATCAAAACCCTAATTCCTTGAGCCATTGTTTAGGAGGTGTGTCTTTGAGCATTGTACTTTGATATGAGCTTGGATAAGAGAAATGAGATGGGCGAATTTTAGGGTATGACAACGTGCTTAATGCATTTTGTGTGTTAGAAATGGATATAAATGTATTGAATTGTGTTGCAATATTTTTAAAGTAAAACTTTTTTTTTAAATTTGAAACACAACCTACGAACTCAACCCATAAATGAACGGATCGGTTCGGTTTTGATAATAAAATTGTGGGTTGAACGACGAACCCAACCCATTGAAGTTTGAACGGGTTGGGTAACGGGTTAGGCCAAACCCAGTCCAACCCACATGAGGAAAATACACAATTTTGTTGATGCCAATATGTGATATATTGTAAATTTTCATTGTAATCATTGGATAATTGTTGTATGTCAATTTTAGAGATCGAGGGTTTTTACGAAATCAAAATCGGAGGCCTGAAAGGCCTCCAACAGTGAAAATCACATAAATTTTGCATTCACCTTTGAGACAGTCATTCCGTCATAGCATCCAATGAGCTGATGGTCTCCAGCTTTGTGACGGTCTACCTGTCACGACCATACAAATTTGGTCAAATAGAGTTTTTATCATAACTTGAGATCCGGGACTCCGTTTGAGACACAGTTTGAAACGTTGGAAAGCTAACGTGTAGTACTATGTCATAGTGATGTCCTAAGAGGCTAAATGTGCAGTTAAGGACATTTGAATATTGTTTTTCTTAAAGTGTAATGTTGGTGGCTGCGTTTTTAGCTGTTGTGTTGAGTTTTCTGTATTATTTTGTTGTGCGATTCATGTTTATTATTATTGGGCATATTTTGGTGAGTTTAATTAATTAAATGTGTGGTTAAATTGTGTTATCGAGTGATAATAATCTGTGTTACTTAAAGTGTAATGTTGGTGGCTGCGTTTTTAGCTGTTGAGTTGAGTTTTTTGTATTATTTTGTCGTGCGATTCATGTTAACTGTTGTTGGGCATATTTTGGTGAATTTAATTAATTAAATGTGTGGTTAAATTGTGTTGTTGAGTGATAATAATTAATTTAAAAATTATATATGTGTTTATAATTAAATTTATTATGTCATTTAATATCGTTGCGTGTTTTGGTGAATGATTAAGTGATGAATGCCTAATTGTGATTATTCTATTATGGTGAATTATTATCAATGGTTGAGTACTAGTGGATTTATTTGAATGTTGTTATTGAGTTGCATATTAATGATGTTGTCTGACGATGTGGATAATTATATATGTGTATATAACTATGAATTTGTGCATAGTTTTACGTTGTGAATATTACTATGTGTTTGTATGTGCAAAATTATATGGTGATTAATCATGTATTGTTGTTGTGATTGTTGGATAGTAGTTTAATAGGAGGATTACTATTGTGTTGTCAATGCATGTTGTTTACGATCATAAGGGGGCCTTAAACATTGTTATTGTTATTGCAATGGATTTGTATGACATGCATCACGGTGTACGAACTTCAGTTCAATTCAGTGTACTCTGGTCCAATAGTGAGGATTCAAGAGTGAGTAGCTGATTCCAGCGAGGAATTAATGAAGTGTGTCTAAAGGTGATTAGTAGCGATTTTGGTGTGCTCTGGTCCGATGGTGTGGATTCAAGAGTGAGTAGCTGGTTCCAGATGGGAATTGGTGAAATGTTATTCTAGGTGTTAGTAACGAATTGGTGTGCTCTGTAACACCCTACTAACCTTCATATAAAATTTCCAGTATATTATAATAGTTAAATAATCACCAATCACCATCAAGGGTGTCCCCTTCACAAAAAATTCATAATAAAACGTCTTGCTCCGTAACACAGGTTCACAAAATTATTCAAACAACATACTTCTTTAAAAACAACAATTTGATTCAATTTCTCCCAGCGTCATAATTCAAAACACCTCAAATACCACAATAGATAGTTCATATCTCAAAACAAATAAAAGAACGACATTGTTCCAAATCAAACGACCCCAACCTCGATATTACATATCAGAGCAAGACCCTCTTTGTTTGAAATAAAGCGCTAAAATACTCTATAAATATATCCTATAAGCTTCAACAAACTATTTCTGATTACCTGCGTGTTACCCACATGGAGGTAACATTCAAACAGAAAGGGTGAGTAATTCATAATCATTATAAAATACATAAGGATTAAATACATTAGTTGCACGACAGTTATCAACAATCACATTCATCATCAAGTCACATTTATTCACAAGTAGTCAAACATCTGCATATGTGCGATTGTTGATAACTGTTGTGCAACTACTATATCTATTCCTTATATATTTTATAATGATTATGAATTACTCACCCTTTCTGTTTGAATGTTACCTCCACGTGGATAACGCACAGGTGATCAGGGATAGACGTAGGAGCTTGAGGATATCTCTATAGAGTCTGTTAGCGCTTTATTTTAAATAAAGAGAGACTTGCTCTAGTATGTAACATCTGGGTTGGGGTCGCTTGATTGGAACATTATTATTATTTTATTTGCTTTTGAGATTTGAACTACCTATTGTGGTGTTTAAAATTGTTTTGAATTATGAATTTCGCTGCGAGAAATTGAATCAAATTGTTATCTTTAAAGAATTATTTTGTTTGAACAATTTTGAGAACCCGTGTTACGGAGCAGGACATTTTATTATGAAGTTTTTGTGAAGGTGACACCTTTGTAGGTGATTCGTGATTATTTAATTATTAAAATATATTATGAATTTTACATGTGGGTTAGAAGGGTGTTGGAATAACTACTTATTGTTGGTTGAGTTCACCTACAACAACAATTTCCATTTATGTATTGGAACGGAACAATGTAACGCGTTATACGGAAGGAAGTGTAAAACTCCTTTATGTTGGTATGAATCAGGTGAGAGTGTTGTGTTTGGACTTGAGATTGTGCAACAGACTTTTGAGAAAATTAAGATGATTCAAGAGAAGATGAAGACTTCGCAGAGTCTTCCAAAAAGTTACCGTGATATAAGAGAATTAAAGCACTTGAGTTCCATAAGGGAGTCGTATCTGACTCAATTGTCTTTAGGTGATTCTCGGGGGCGAAAATCGTGTAAGTGGGGAGAATTGAAACACACTGTTTTTTTAAATTATTTATTTAATTGATATTTTTTAACGGTTAATTATTTATATCAATTTTTGGTATGCTTTTAGTCTATGATTGGTGAATTAATAGGCATATGCAGTGATTGGGGTTGATAGAACATTGTTTATTTACTTCATTAAGTAAGTAGAATTATATAATAGTAAAATAATGGTAAATAGAGGCGTTAGGGTGGAAATATCCCATGCATCTTCGCCTCCATCATAACACTTTACAAGAATATTTCATGCCTATTTCATCGATTTAACACGAACAATCCGATCAAAGTTCGTTGCATCTACCACAGACTAGATACAATATGCAGCCTTGCAATCTTTCTTCTTAACATCCTTGTGAATGACTCTCTAAGCATCTATTTCATTGTCAGCAAGCTCAGGGACGCCATTGTTGACAATTTCTTGGGTTTCATGAAAACCGAACAAATATTGCACCTATTTTTTCTATCGAATCCAATTTGTACCGTCAAGACATATAAGAGAATTCATAGTGCTATTGGTACCATTCATCTTTGCAGCGATTGATTGACTACCCACATTCTCGGAAACACGATTACCGACGTGTGATTCTTGAAGACATGATCAAAAACCAAACGGAAACTCTTGATACCAGTTTGTTAATACATGAGACACTTTTATTTTGGAATGAAAAATAAGAATTATTATATATATATATAAAACGCCATTGTCAGCAGGGATGCCATTGTAGACTAATTAATAAACCCCAATCTCTAACTAACTTGGACTCAGGTTAAACAATTAATCGCAATCCATTTTCTCTCTCTCTCTCTTTGAAGGATATTTATCACGTAGTTTGTAAATGACTCAAAATCACTTTAGAAACAAACAATAAATTGCTTTCATGAAAAAGGAGTATATCCACCTTAGAGTATTAAACATATTAGAGTACCGATTAAATTAGTCCAACGCAACAATAATAAACTTTACAATTAACATTATACTCATGAAAACTAAATGAATACACCAGCATTTAGATTAAAAAAGTTATGGGTTTGTAATTCACCAACAACATAAAAGACTATTAAACATATTCATTTTTAAAATTGAAAAACTAAATTAAATTAATATTATTTAACGACGAGTCAGGAGTAAAGGATGAATGTATATTGTTACAATAAAGAATATTTGTAAATAATTATTTGTATTGTTAGGTTAGTTATATTTTTTTGGAGTTGTTAGTTACTTTTTTTTATTGGTTAAATTACTTTTCTACTTTTTTTTATTGGTTAAATTACTTTTCTATTTTTTTTTTTTAATGATGCAGGATAATAGCTTGTTGCTAAATGTCAACATATATACTATTGATAAACACCATTTTCTCTTAAGAATGGTTTATCTTTTTCAAGTGTGTTTATTTATGTCCTTAAATCTTCTTTTGATAAATTCTTTATATATCTCCTCTCCTTAATGATGAAATATAAAGATTTAAATGAATTTTCATGTGAAATGAGAGGATTTATTTCCTAAAAATAAATATGTTTGAGAATCGATCCATTAAACCTTTATAAACAACTTCTTAGAAAAAACATGATTGAGTTCTATTTATTTATTATTTTATATATATATATATATATATATATATATATATATATATATATATATATATATATATATATATATATATATATATATATATATATATATATATATATATATTAAGGAGGATCGAAGCCCAAAAAAAAAACTATGACAAAACTAGACGGGGAATAGGATTCTCAAACAGATCATTATCGGAGAGATGTTGGATGAAATTAGGACATGTATCAAAATTACAAACAATTTTCGAATGAAGAACTCCATTTTTAGCTAATGCATCTACACACATATTAGCTTCACGATAAATGTGTTGATACCTCATCTCTTTGCCTTGGCACTTGAAGACCTTAATTTTGGAAATCAGATTTTTGTCCATGATGTTACTAGGATCTTTAGTGGTGAAATCCTTCATAACTTGTTGAGAATCAACCTCAATAATAATGTTTTGGAACCCCAACCTATTAGCAAGCTGAAACCCTTCCGTAAACACCCCATAATCGCAATATAAGCACTACAAACACCAATAGATTTAGAGAAACCTTCGGGCCACTCTCTATCATCTCCTAACTCATATGATAATTCCTCCACAACCAGCATTACCAACATTATCGCTAGCTCCATCAATATATAGCCTAACTCATCCCGTAGGAGGAGACTCCCACTTGATATCATTAACTTCTCTTCTACAGACATGAATAATTTGACAAGCAACTTTAACATCTTCATAGTCGCAGATATTTTTATTGATGTGCGACTTCATACACATGGGTCTTTGGTAGTTGTCATTTTGGACCTTGTGATTGTGCCACTTCCAAATACTGGCAAACGTTCACCCAAAAAACGTCCCAACCATCATTATCGCCCCACCCCATATTCATTCACATGTTCATTTGAATTTGATTCTTCAAATCACTTGAAAAAAAAAGAAGAACAAGTTTGGTAGTGCAAACCACATTCAGCCAGAAGACCATTGTTTTTAGACAATCTCGGAGAACATGGAGCGTATCTTCTTCAGCATCCCCACAGTGCTTGCATATCGCGCCGCCAAGGTTCATTTTGTGCTTCTTTTTAACCAATCGACTTTATTTCATTTATCTACTTTCATTTATTATCAATTTAAAAGAGACAATACCAATAATATATTAATATAATTCAATAAAAGTATCTATTTATTAAATTAGAGATATTAATTTATTATAGATTGTCACATATGTTTATATGTCGTATACTCATTTTCAATGATATTAATCACTTATTTTATCAGCATAAATTTATTTATGTTACATTTTTTTACAATATATAATAAATATTTAAATATAAATATCAACTATTTAAAAAAAATTAATTATCAATAAATTTAATAAGACAATATTTTGCTGTATGAGAGAGGGCTAAGTCCAACAACACGAAAAACTACATAGTCAACCTAGAAAACACGATTTCTTTATCATCCCTATTTATCAATGGCTTGATAAAATTCGAAGCATTTTCACGAAAGACCATTTCTTGCATACTATCAATCCCCGCTTTAGCTAGAGTGTCTCAAAAATTTGGTTCTCTGTACAAATGCACCACCCTCACAATCTCATGCATATTCATAAGATTATGGATTTGCTTAACCAAAATGTATCCCTCTATATCTTTTGATATTCCAGATTCTAAGATTCAAACAATCGAAAGCGAATCCACATTGAACTCCACTTTTCTCATGCCAAGCTTTTTAGTGAGACTTAACCATTCATAAACTTCCCAAAGCTCTGTCTTAAACGCACTACACACCCGTACACAATTGTAAAAGCCACTCATACACACTCCTTTCTTGTCATAGATAATTTTCTGCACACAACTTTCTTATTAACATTACTAGCATCATCCATGATAAACTTGACCTAACTCTCTTCTAGAGCTTTTCATCCCACCATGATCATGATTCTCCCCCATCCACAGCTATCCCATTATTCATACTAACTTCATCATATTCCTTAACCTTTCCATGAACAAACCCCATACACTGTGGTCTTTCAAGTCGATCCTTATAATTCTCCTTATCGCAATAATACCACAAACTACGACATCCCACTGCTCAAAATCTTCTCCATTGATTGCTCTAATTAAGGTTAATCCTTAACCACTCCTTGATATCTATCGTGAAGAAATTCATTGATATGTAGCCAAAATTCATTTCCTCCATAACACAATAATTTTTAAAATCACATATTTCTACCTAAAAAGTAATTTTTTTATTAATTTGTTTTAATTTTAATCCTTAACTTTCATAAAAACAACAATTTTTGTTTCAAGAGTTTAATTTAACTTCAAAATTAAAAACCTATTTATTCATTCTTAAAAAACCCTATTTTATTTATTATTATTATTATCACTCAATTCATTTCCGTGAAGCAAGAGTCTCTTGTTTTTTCCCACTCCGAAACACAACCAAACAATTTCAACCTCTCCCTCTCAATCACAGCGGAGTCTTCCATAACCCGAAGCAACACCATGCAAAAATGTAGTAGCAATTTCTGACTTCAAATACGACGTCGTTTCATATAAGCTTCGATGGTTCTTCTGAATCACTTCTTCTCTATACCCTACAATGAGCCTGAAGAATCACTCACTCTTTTTCGGGACTAAGCTTCATGCTTCTCTCGACACCAGCAAGAGGAGGAACCCTTTTCAATTGGAACGGAGGAAGGGTTTTTGTAGTTGCAGGTCTAAACGGTGTCGTTTGGTAAGCCAACCGTTACGTTTTTCTTATTTTTCTGGTCAAAATGTAGGGGGTTTTAGGAAAGATGGTATTTTGAGAAGTGGGTCGAGGTTAAAATGTGCTAATGAAAAGGAAAAGGAAAAGGAACCGTTTTTTGGTGGAGAGAGTTTGGTGAATCATTTGAGACCTTTGTTGAAAGAAGGACTTTTTTTGATAAGGGCTTCTGTTTTGGCTGCTGTGGTATGTGGGGTTTGTATGTTGATTTGGTATGGGAAGAATAAAGCTAAGGTTTATGTTGAAAACAATTTGCTGCCTTCTGTTTGTTCTGTGGTTAGTGAATATATTCAGCGTGATGTTGAACTTGGTAAGGTTAGGAGTATTTGGCCGTGGAGTATTACGGTGGAGTCGTGCTCGATTGGGCCTCATAAGGAGGAGTTTTCGTGTGGGGAGGTTCCTACGGTGAAGCTTCGTTTACGTCCTTTTGCTAGTTTGAGGAGGGGGAAGTTTGTTATTGATGCGGTTTTGATGCGGCCGAGTGTGTTGGTTGTGCAGAAGAAGGATTTTACTTGGTTGGGGATACCGTTCGTTGAAGGAGATAGAGAGAGGCGATTCTCGAGTGAAGATGGGATAGATCACCGTACGAGAACGAGGAGGCTTGCACGAGAGGAAGCAGGTGCTCGGTGGGAGAGGGAAAGAGATGAAGCGGCTAAGGAAGCTGCTGAGGTTGGTTACTTTGTTTCTGAGAGGTGTGGTCTATCGGAAGGTGATGGTTCAAAGGAGGTTGCAGGTAGTTCGGCTGAGTTAAGTGAGGCGACACCCTTTTTCTGTGTGGATGGTGGGAAGCATGATCATCGGTTCATGGATACCGGTGTTGATTATGATACGAAACACGCAGATTTGGAAAAATCATTTGGAGTAAAATTTCTTGGGTCAGGATTTCGATTTTGGTCTCGAGTATTATCGGGGCGTAGGAAAAACAGATTTAAGAGGAAGGGTAATGGGAGTAACATTTATGCATCCAATGCTGCTACCAAAAAAAGAATGTTTGAACGTAGCGCATCAGCTGCTCGTGCTTACTTTCTCGATCAATTGCAGGGGGAGGCTACATCATCTTCTGAGTGTTTGAATTTTATGAATCATGATATGCATGCGGGGAAAAGTGAGGTTGATGGCAATACAAAATCTGTTACCACCAAGGATGAAAATATAAGCGATGATAGCCAAAGTGCTACACTATTCAGAGATATGGGAATCTGGCCCCCCTCAGTAAATGGAAATATTGATGGTCAATCAGATGATTTGAAATTTGTCTCTGAGACAACTTTACAGACAGGAGAGAATAAATTTGAAAATTTGCAATCTACTGAGGATGTTGCAGTACCTGCTAATGCTAATAGTAGCACGGAGAAAAATGAAGTGTTGGTACCTCGTGTTGAAGACAATGATTTTGGTGATGGTAATTCATCTGGAGGCCAACCAGATTTTACATCCGAAAATTTGGTTGTTGCCAAGTCAAATCCTCGATGGGCAACTTATTTTCAGATACCATTTGAGTCCGTGCTTGCAAAATTTGGCCTAACCCCGTTTATTAGAAATATTGAGGAGTCAATATCTTGCTTTCGTTCTGGTCCCATTGAAAAGTTGAAGTCTGATGTGGCTGTGAAAGTGGAGGATATTGTTGCAGAACCTGTTGATGGGCTAGATCCTGTGCAGTCCGAAGGCAATAATAAGACGTTTCTTGTAACATTGGATTCTGTTTATTTCAAAGGCGCCACAGTGATGCTACTTGCATATGGTGACAAGGAAGTTAGGTAAGGGGCAATCTTATCATTTATTACTTAATTTGTAATCACTCGGAGAGGTTCTGTCGGGTTCTCTTGTAGTGTGTAGTATTATTGGCAGTTGGGCTGCTATAACCTGCTGCTCATTTTATCAGAATAGTTAGACAATTATCGTTCTAGAGGTTGGGATTTAAATTTGCCATGTCATAAGCCATCCTTATGGGTATTCAAAGGGAGTTCATCTCAATATTATAATAAAAACCTTAAATATGAAGATTTAATATTGTGCTGTATTGGATAAGCATCCTAGAAAGATCTCGAGATTAACGTATTGGATAGAAACACGGTATTAAATAGAATATTATGACGGAATTTGATCCATGGAGTCGACCACACTTAGTGGGATTAGGCTTGGTTGTTGTTGCAGTATTGGATAAGCATCCTCTGAACTACCGGCATAGGACGACTAATTACCCTAAATTGAGCCACTCTTATGTCTTTATCTTTGGTTGCTCCTATTTGTTCCTATGTCTTTATCTATGGTTGCTCCTATTTGTTCCTTTCAAAATTTATGAATACATATAGAAATATATTTTTCGATTTTTCTTTTTCCTTCTTCTATGGGTCAAGCATGCACATGTACTTAGGATCAGTGGTATCAAATACCGGCCATGGCGGATATCATTGGCGGTTGTAATTGAAGCTAATAATTTGCTATTTTAAAATCTTATTATTATTGGTTTTTGAACACACGTAAAGAAATAAACTTACACCAGAAAATGATAGTTCGATGAAATTTAAGTGTTCTATACTTTTATTCCAGGGAGATGGAGAATGTCAATGGGCATGTAAAGTTACAAAACCACTATAGTCGCATACATGTGCATCTAAGTGGAAATTGTAATACTTGGAGATCGGATGTTCTATCAGAAGACGGGGGCTGGTTGGCTGTTAATGTTTTTGTTGACACTATTGAACAAAATTGGCACGTCAACTTAAAAATTGACAATCTTTTTGTCCCGGTAAGGTGTACAAAACTCCCTCCGGTCCAAATTAAAAGTCACTTTGGCAGTATCATAAAAATTAAGAAATGCAATTGATTTTGTACGGGAAAAGAAATTATTAGTTATTTTACCAAATTATTCTTTATTAATGACATGAGGAAGAGAAATGTTAAAATAATTGAAAGAGAAAATAATAAATAATAAATGGTATAATAGGAAAAGAAACATTGATGTTTCATTGGTATTGAAACATGATTTATAATTTCAGACAATTTTTATTTGCAAAGTAACATAATTCGTCTTGCTTGAATGCTCTGCAGCTGTTTGAAAGGCTCCTAGAGATTCCAATTACATGGTCTAAAGGGAGGGCTAGTGGCGAGGTGTTTCCCTAACTCATTTTCTTTTATATTCTATATTTGATAGTTTAGGAAGACCGTTTTTTGTTTGAGTTTAAAACTGTGTTTCTGACATATGATGTTAAATAATTAAATCTCATCTTACCTTTGCTTCTTCAGACTTTGTTATGGTTATGCGGGCATCATGCTTATTTTTCTTGATATTTATAACTTAACCTATATAATATAATTTTACCCTATGTTTAGGTTCACTTGTGCATGTCTAAGGGGGAGACTTTTCCAAATTTGCATGGACAGCTTGATGTGACAGGGTTGGACTTTCAAATATTGGATGCTCCATCATGTTTTTCTGTATGTCTTCCTATACTCTCTTCATTTGACACTTTATTTCCTTATATTTCATATGACATATATACATCAGCTTAAGGAAGAGTGATGTTGAGAACTTGATATATGTTAAGAGATATTTCCTTCCTTTTATCTTCTATGTAGATATTTCGTATATAATTATTATTATGACAGATACAGAATATATTTAACTCCTATAATCACATGGGTTCTATGTCTACAGCATTATCATTATAAAATCATACGGCTGTGAGTCAATTTCTCAACCCCACTCAGTACCATATAGTGTTATCAAATAGCGGCGACATGGCCACTATGGCGGATATAAATGGTGGTTTTTGGGCTCTCCGCAATGGCAAATACTGGCTGATATTGTGGGTTTTTCCGCCATGGACCGCCATTCGCCATCGACAACACTGGTACCATGTTGTAGAATACGGACACTCTTTAAAATACAAGTTAGGTCTAACTCAACCATATAAAACCGACTTATAAACACATTTTTAGGGACATCTCATTCAATATGAGACACTAAACACACCCCTATAACACACCCCTATCCCGTCCATGATTGAGATTTAGAGTATGATCCAAGTGTAGTTCATATAGGCATATAGCTCTGCAATTTTAAGAAATGTTCATGTCGATTAGTATGAAATTAAAATGGGATTTCACCCCATAATTGTTGTTCCTTTTGTACTTTGTTTCAGAACATATCAACAAGTTTATGTTTTCGCGGTCAAAGAATATTCTTACACAATGCAAATGGCCGGTTTGGTAGTGTTCCTCTAGAAGCATCAGGGGACTTTGGCATTCATCCCGAAGAAGGAGAATTTCATCTTATGTGTCAGGTACTTTTTCTTTCTCTCTTGTAAGTCAGTCTTGGTGACAAAATCAACCATCAGAGATGAGTGAAAGAATCTAAAGAATATGATCAAAAATTGAATTTCTGTAAATCAACCAATACAGATAGTTGGGATTCAGTTTTATGATTGATAGTTGGGATTCTTTTTTGTATCTCGTTCAGTTTTATGATTGACAGTTTGGATTCTTTTTTTATATGTACATTAATAATATTCTGTATGATTGAACTTCCAGGTTCCTGCTGTTGAAGTGAATGCTTTGATGAGAACTTTTAAAATGAAACCACTCTTATTCCCGGTACATTTCTTTACTTCAGTGCATTAACTTTAATACCTTCAAGTTTAAAACAAACTAGAACTTGCTTGAGTGCAACCTGAATATTGTGACAAACTAGAACTTGCTTGAGTGCAACCTGAATATTGTTTCTTTCCTTTCTAATAAGGAATCATATTATCTTATCTTATCCACGCCCTTTAATTTTTCTTTTCCCGTAATTGTTGGTTACAGCTAGCTGGATCAGTAACTGCTCTATTCAATTGTCAAGGCCCGCTAGAGTCTCCAGTATTTGTAGGCACCGGAATGGTTTCTAGGACATTCTCTAATTCACACATTGACAACCCTGCATCTGTAGCATCAGAAGCACTTGCTGCGAGTAAGGAAGCCGGTGCACTGGCTGCATTTGACCGCATTCCATTTTCATATGTATCTGCCAATTTCACTTTCAACACTGATAACTGTGTAAGTTGATAGAGACCGTAGTTTACCATTGTCTGGTTTCAACTTCAAAGTAGGACCCATTGTAATAGTGTGATGTTATGGCAACACTTACTATGCATATTGTAGGTTGCTGATTTATATGGAATCCGGGCATGTCTTATAGATGGTGGTGAAATTCGAGGGGCTGGGAATGCATGGATATGCCCAGAGGTATAGAGCTGCCTGTTCCCTATTTGCTTTTTTTTTTCGTTTTTTTTACTCTTTTGAACAAGAACTACTCGGAAGAATTAAGATGGTTATGCATGTAGAATCAACATTATGTGCACTCACTAACATATTTTTAGGGGGAAATGAATTTATCAACAAAATTTTAAACTTTCTATTATTCCAGTTATCTAAGGGTACTAATTTAATCCTCTTTATCAACTTTAAAATATCAGCCATATCACACAATGAAGTGATATACTCTCACATGGAAAAGTTCTAATACTCACACTCACTTATATGGAATTTAGAAGGTTTCGTCCATTTGGCTAAAAATAACTTAGGTGTGTGAATATCTGGTCTTATTACTTTCCCAAAGAAAAAGAAACCATTTCTCTCTAGAATTCTGTCCTACACCTACTAATGTATTCCCATTTTTATTCTCAGGGTGAGGTGGATGAGACAGCAATAGATGTGAACTTATCCGGAAGTTTGGCCTTTGATAACACCGTGCTTCGTTATATGCCAAGTTATTATCAGCAGATGCCACTCAAATTAGGGGTATTAAATGGTGAAACAAAAATGTCCGGAGCTCTTTTAAAACCGTAAGATGCACCTCTCTTCAGTATTTGATGGTATTTGCTTGGGACAGTGATCCTTGGGGTAATAGGAAGATTGTTGGCTTTGAACCTTGTGGAAATTCAGAAGTCCTGATGCAAATGTTATTCTTATTGTCTTTTCTCCCCTTAACAATGCTTTTAACTCTATGGATTTTTCAATTTTAATGCAGACGGTTTGATATAAAATGGACTGCACCTACTGCTGAAGGGTCTTTCGGCGATGCTCGAGGAGATATCATAATCTCACATGAGTTTATTTCAGTGAATTCCTCTTCAGCTGCATTTGATCTATGTACGAGGGTCCAAACATCTTATCTTGATGATTTGTCTGTTAAAGAAGGAGATCTTTGGGCACCAAGACCCATTCCATTTACTATTGATGGGGTAGAGATGGACCTGCGTATGCGTGGGTTTGAATTCTTCAATTTGGTTTCCGCATATACTATGGATTCTCCAAGGCCTTTGCATTTGAAAGCAACTGGAAGGATCAAGTTTCAGGGGAAGGTTTTAAAACCTAGTGGCAGTATTAGCGAACAAAATTCTGAGATAAATAGGCAGCATGTGCAAACGTTGGAGAAAGGAAGCTCGGATAGTCTTGTTGGTGAAGTTTCAATCTCTGGTCTTAAACTTAATCAATTGATGCTTGCACCTCAGTTGTCTGGGTTGTTGAGAGTTTCTCCGGAGCGTATCAAGGTAATGCAGAAAACTCTTTTATGGAAATTGATGAAATTTATCATTTGATGGCGTGTTCATGCATGCACACAGATGATTATTTAGATATAAGCTGTACATCTAGACACTTTACATATTTTTTTTCAATAATAACCAATTTGTCATTAACAGTTTTTATTTTATGAAGCAGGCTTGGTTATTTATCAAGTTTTAGCACTGTCTCTGTTAGAAAATCAGATTATCTGGCTGTATTTAATATATATAGTTTTTGTAACTTCAATTAATCTTTGGAACACAGTTGGATACCTCTGGTAGACCTGATGAAAGTCTTGAATTGGAGTTTGTTGGGCCACTGCAGCCAAGTAACGAAGATGGCCTACAAAGTGGTAATCTCTTGTCTATTTCTCTTCAGAAAGGGCAATTAAGAGCTAACGTTTGTTTTCAACCATTTCATTCTGCTAACTTGGAGGTAGCTAAATTTAAACTTTGGGCCTAGTTTTAAATCTAGACCTGTTTGTTTCATTGCTTGTATAATTTTGTTCATTATTGTATTGGACCGCAAGTTTGTATTCAAAATTTCTTTCTCCATACTTGTATGGGGTTTGCTTGCAGGTACGGCATTTTCCACTTGATGAGTTGGAGCTTGCTTCTCTACGCGGGACTATACAGAGAGTAAGTCATATTGGCCTATTTTATTGCATCTTGTCCTATCACAGCTGTTCTTTGCTGTCTCCTATTACGCATATTTAGATCATTGCAAAGTAAGTCCAACCCAAATTTAGTGCCTTGCCATCTCAAAAATCTTTGGAGAAGCTGTATCTTTTTTACACAGCAGGTGAGTGTTTTAGTTTCTCATATTTTTAGGGAAGGCAGTGCTTGTGCAGCTGCTTATGGCATTGCTCGTCTTGGTTTTAAATAGTGGGACTCCCTTCCCCACTTCGTTGTAGAGGATTTCAAGAAATTTCATTTAGGCTTAATATGTACTATATAGACAACACAGTGACCATGATGCTATTTCAGGGACCAACTACCCCAGAAGTTTAAACTGATAGGGGGAAGATCAAGAAATTAGTATCCTTAGAATAAAGTTGTGTAAAATTCTACTGTACAAATTTGGCATTTCAATCTACTTTAACATGTCTTTGTATCTCCTTTTTTCTCTTCAATCAAGCCTTAATGATAACCTGGTTGAGGCACTATTTAGTGGTTACGTCATGGAAACAATATATTGTGTTTTCAACCATCAGCTTCTTTGCTTTCAGGCAGAATTACAACTTAATCTTCAGAAAAGAAGAGGACATGGAGTCCTATCTGTACTTAAGCCAAAATTCAGTGGTGTGCTCGGTGAAGCTTTAGATGTGGCGGTTAGATGGAGTGGAGATGTTGTAAGTTCATAAGATCATGTAATTTTTTTCATGTGAATTTGAGTTACATGTTTTTTACTTACTGCTATTCTGGGAATTAAATGAAGTCTGTCGGTTGACCAGAGCGTGTTATGATTATTGGAAGGTGTAGTGGTTGTTAGTCAAATTCTGTTAGTCTATTTTTTCTTCTGTTCATAATTTTACTCGCACAATATTGAATATTTAACAGTCTCTTCAATGTTTGCTACTGATGATGGTTGGTAAAAGATTTATAACAACATCCCTTTAATCTTAATGAAACTTATAGGTGCTCAGTTGGTTTTCTATCCACTATAGACACACACACAATAGACCTTAATTTTCCAACATCACGTCATCGAATATATTTTCTTAATTACAATGCATTGGATGGAGATTAAGACAAATTAGTGAAGTCAATTTTTTTGGTGCTGTTAATGATGTGTTTGTCAAGCACTGATTGTCGGTTGATGCATTGTTCAGATCACTATTGAAAAAACTGTTTTGCAACAAAACTACAGTTATTATGAACTTCAAGGCGAATACGTTTTGCCCGGCACTCGAGATCGTAATCCTATTGACGGAGGAGGGGGCCTTTTTAAAAGGCTAATGTCCGGACACCGTGTTGGAAGTGTTATATCATCAATGGGCAGGTGGAGGATGAAACTTGAAGTTCCCAGAGCAGAGGTTGCTGAGATGCTTCCTCTTGCGAGGCTTCTTTCTCGAAGTATGGATCCTGCTGTTCATTCAAGATCTAAGGTATCACTTGCATCATTATATACATCTTTGGGTGTTACATATATTCATAATTAACCATCTTAATGCAGCTAGTTGATTTTACATGTATTCATAATTAACCATGGAAATGTATGTTGTTATATGCTACGTATGCAGGACTTCTTCCTTCAAAGTTTACAGTCAGTGGGAGTATATTCTGAAAGCCTTCAACAATTGCTTGAGGTGATGTTGAAAAATCACTAAATCTTATTTTTCTTTCAGTTGAGGCAATACCTGATGCCCAAATTTCTACTCAACCATGAAGGGCATTTTAGAATTATTTTAGACAGATAATATTAATTTGCCAAGTACAGTGTGTTGCAAAATTTGAAGTTTCTTTCGTCTGATAATGATGTGCACAACATGCAGAAAATGAGGGGGCTCCATGCTCCATCAAATGATGTCGTTCTTGAGGATTTGACCCTGCCCGGTTTATCTGAATTCAAAGGTCACTGGCACGGATCTCTTGATGCCAGTGGTGGAGGAAATGGAGACACCTTGGTATAAAAGTTTAGGTTTTGTATTATTTGTTGGAGGTCCATAAATAATCTATTTTGGAATATTGACTTTCTTATTCTGTATCATTTCAGGCAGAGTTTGACTTTCACGGGGAGGACTGGGAGTGGGGAGACTACAAAACTCAGCGAGTCGTGGCAGTTGGTGCTTTTAGTAATGATGACGGTTTGCACCTCGAGAAAATTTTCATCCAGAAAGATAATGCTACCGTTCATGCAGATGGAACGTTGTTGGGGCCTAAAACCAACCTTCATTTTGCTGTCTTAAACTTTCCTGTTAGTCTGGTCCCCACGGTAGTTCAGGTCTTTGAATCTACAGCAACAGATTTTGTTCATTCTCTGCGGCAATTGTCGGCACCCATTAGGGGTATATTGCACATGGAAGGTGATCTCAGAGGAAGCTTAGCGAAACCAGAGTGTGATGTGCAAGTAAGGCTCCTGGATGGTGCCATTGGGGGAATTGATCTTGGACGAGCAGAACTCGTTGCTTCTCTTACCTCAAGCAGTCGTTTTCTATTCAATTCAAAACTTGAGCCTATAACCCAAAGTGGCCATGTACTCATTCAGGGTAGCATTCCTGTTGCTTTTGTCCAAAATAACACATCACAGGAAGATGTAGAATCAGATAAGAATCGGACAACTTGGGTTCCTGATTGGGTGAAGGAGAAGAATAGAGGCGTCACCGATGATGTCAGTGACAAAAAAGTTTCAAGAGATAAAAATGAAGATGGTTGGAATACTCAATTAGCAGAAAGCCTTAAAGGTTTAAATTGGCAAATCTTAGATGCTGGAGAAGTCAGGATTGATGCTGATATAAAAGATGGGGGAATGACGTTGGTAACGGCATTATCTCCTCATGCCAATTGGCTTCATGGAAATGCTGATGTCATGCTTGAGGTCAGTGAAATCACTATAAACATTCTCACATATTTAATGTTTACTTCTCTAAGTCTTGTCGTATGGTGTTCTTAATAGGTCCGAGGTACGGTGGATCAACCAGTGGTTAATGGACACGCCTCTTTCCACAGGGCATCTATTTCTTCACCTGTATTCCGAAAGCCACTAACCAACTTTGGTGGAACTGTCAACGTGATATCAAACAGGTTATGCATCACATCACTAGAGAGTAGGCTAAGCAGAAAAGGAAAGCTTCTTGTAAAAGGCAACCTGCCACTCAGAACTAGTGAAGCAGCCCCTGACGACAAGATAGAATTAAAATGTGAAGTTTTAGAAGTGCGGGCACCAAAAACATTAAGGTTGCTTTCTTAACTTTTACTTAAGATTTCTCAAGTTAATGTTTTTACCTATTCATGCATATAAAGTTGTTGATTTAATTTAAACAATATTGGTTTTTTGGAACCACGTCTTTTTTTTTTTCCGTATACATGATTATTTAAAGACACATTCTCTATGTCTGTCAGTGGTCAGGTTGATTCTCAGATGCAGATAACTGGTTCGATATTGCAACCAAATATATCTGGAAATATCAAACTAAGTAATGGAGAAGCATATTTGCCACATGACAGAGGTGGTGCTCCTGCTTCTAATAGATTCCCATCGAATCAGTCTATGCTTCCTTCTGGCGGCGTTAGTCAAGTTTTTGCTTCCAGATATGTTTCGCGATTTTTCAGCTCAGAATCTCCTTCTGCAAGTGACAACACTTCTCAATCCTCTGGCTCTGGTATTGCTTCACTGAACTTTTAGTATAGCCTGTGATCTCATAAACTTAAGGGATGCTCGGATCAATTATTTGATCTTCTACTTTTGTATATGTTATTAGCTACTTTTACTTGTGTATATTGTGATATATTTTTTTTGAAAAAAATTGTGGCAGTTAATAAGTCAAGTCAGGCTGAAAATGAGATGGAGCAAGTGCAGATTAAACCAAACGTAGAGATTTGCCTTAATGATTTGAAGCTTGTCCTCGGACCAGAGCTAAAGATAGTATATCCTTTGATTCTCAATTTTGCTGTCAGTGGAGAGCTTGAGTTGAATGGTCTTGCTCATCCCAAATGGATAAAACCTAGAGGCATACTGGCATTTGAGAATGGTGAAGTCGATTTAGTTGCCACCCAGGTTTGTGTCACGTTTTACTCGGCAACTCTCATAAATTGTATCCTGTGTTTCTTTTCTATCTTTAATTTTGCTATGGTTTTACTTCTGCGTTCTTAATCAGTTGTGTAGCTTGATATGACTCATTTTAAATGCAGGTGAGGCTAAAACGAGAGCATTTAAATATTGCAAAATTCGAGCCTGAGAATGGACTAGATCCAATGCTAGATTTGGTTTTGGTTGGATCTGAATGGCAATTTAGAATCCAAGGTAGAGCCAGCAATTGGCAGGACAAACTTGTGGTGACCTCGACTCGATCTGTGGAACAGGATGCACTCTCACCTACTGAGGTAAAATTTATGCCCATGTTAAAACAAATAATAGCTTCATCTGTGAAAGTAAATGCCTTCATGATATAATATTCAAGCAGGACAGTCCTATTATTTGTTTTTATCTTTGTATACAGGCTGCCAGAAGATTTGAGAGTCAATTGGCCGAATCCATTTTAGAAGGTAATGGTCAGCTTGCATTTGAGAAGCTTGCAACTGCGACTCTTGAAAAATTGATGCCACGAATAGAAGGAAAGGGAGAGTTTGGCCAAGCTAGGTGGAGATTAGTATATGCACCTCAGATTCCTAGTTTGGTTTCTGTTGATCCTACCGCAGATCCTCTCAAGTCACTAGCTAGTAATATATCGTTTGGTACAGAAGTTGAAGTCCAACTTGGTAAACGGCTTCAGGTAATAATGTTAAAACATAACCAGTGAAATACCAAATCTTTTTCAGATTTCATTCAAGAACCTTTGTCAATCAATGTTAAAATGCTGGTTTCTTCTGTCACTGTCTTGTACAAGTTCATAATTTTGAAAAGCTTTATTTTTTTCCAGGCCACAATTGTTAGGCAAATGAAAGAGTCCGAGATGGCAATGCAGTGGACCTTGAGCTATCTGCTTACAAGTCGTTTGCGTGTGCTCCTACAATCTTCTTCAACTAATCGCCTTCTTTTTGAATATTCTGCCACATCTCAGGATTGATTTGCAACCAAGTAACATTGCAACTTCATTTTCCCCCAGTAGCAATCTGGAAAATTGGTCACGCCTTAGATGCAGCTTACATAGAATTTTCCTCGTGTTTTAAGGGGAAGGGGGAATTTTGGAACACTTTTTGAATATGTGAAAAAGTAGTGTGTAGATGCAAATCATTTTTTGCTCAAATTGAGCTTGTTAATATGTAGATGCTTATGTCATGAAGAATAATCAAGCATATTGTTAGTTTTGTACAGAAATTCAATTTTGATTAAAGAAAATATTTAGGATGATTAAACATTAAAGAAAATAAAGTTTGTGTGTTGGAAGAACATGGTTTTTTCTTCCTGCATCTGAACCACCTGAAATGCATTTGTTATTGGAAATATATTTTGTATTTACTGGTAGTTAATTCTGCAATTTTGTTTTTAATACTATCTTTATTATTATGGGATTGTGGTTGTATTTAAAAAGGTTTTGTATATATAGACTTGTAATTTCCTTTTGAAAATAATGAGACATTTAAATTTAAGTTGGTGCGCATCCTGGTGCAACCCTATTTTACGCGTTCTCAGGTTTGTATTTTTTGGGGTTTCAACCGTTGTGAATACTGATATTTTTTTTAGGGTTTCAACCGTCGTGAATATAGATCCAGCATCACACGCCTTTCCGATCGATTTAGATGATACTGATCTATTAGTCGCTTGAATCATCATCTTCCACGTGCTCTAATGTGCCACCACAAATGTACCTTTTCGTCGGGCGCATGAGATGCACATGCCACCATACACCTATAATTTGACTGCGATCACTTCAATGTGTTCGGCGGAATTTTTTTGAAACTTTTTTTTAGGGTTTCATTGCTACGGAATTTTTTTTGAAACTTTTTTTAGGGATTCATTGCTATTGTTTTGTAGTGTTTGGATTTTTTTGTTTATCTGGTATTTTTTTTTAATCATAGAATAAGAGATTATTGATGAAAATAAGATTTTGATTTCTTTCGTCTTCTCTGGAACTCTCACCATCAATTAGAGAAGTTGAATTGAAAAAATATTTGGATCGTCTTAATGTAGTGGAAATATGGTTTCTAGGTCAAAATTTGTCTCACCACCTTGATTGGAAGACATATGATATTGTTGTTCTTAAACGAGAAGAGTTGAAACATGTAGATTTTCAACTCTTTACATTATTGTTTATATCCATTGAATTGAAGTTGATGGTTCATCTTTCGTCAGTATAGATCATGTTATGAGGTTTGGAAGAAGGCACGTTAATGTTAACGGGGACGCAGACATTTGTAATGGTATGGGGGCATGTTCCCCACTAAGTTTACAAAACAATTTTAAATATACATTTATTTATATAATAATTAATAAAAAGTATTTTATGTAAAATAGTATAATATATTAACTAATTAAAATAGTATTATTAGTTAGATGTAAAATCACATGATATATAAATAATTATTTATGGATTTATTTGAGATTGAATTTTTTATTTTAAAAGTCAATTTTAAAATTAAAATATGTTTGACTAAAATTTAGTCAAATTAATTTTGTATTTAGTTTTAAAATAATGTTTCACTTAAGTTTTTAAAAAATAGATTAATTTTAGGTTTTTTTAATGTTAAGATCTCTTAAAAATCGTAGGCAACTACTTATATCATCATTATTTTCTTATATACAGTACAAAGATAGATAGATAATTATTATTGATAAAATTAAAAATTGAAAATATTATATATATTTTATGATAAATATCATAAAAGAAAATTATGATATGTAATGTATTTATGATATATATATATATATATATATATATATATATATATATATATATATATATATATATATATATATAGAGGAGGGATATTCTTACTCCAGGAGTAAGTTATTAACACTTACTCCAAATCTGGATCATTGATTCTTCTCAATCTAATGGTTAAAAATATTAAGTAATTAAATGTGGAGAGAGAAAATCATTACTTATTACTTTTAACCATTAGATTGAGAAGAATCAATGATCCAGATTTGGAGTAAGTGTTAATAACTTACTCCTGGAGTAAGAATATCCCTCCTCATATATATATATATATATATATATATATATATATATATATATATATATATATATATATATATATATATATATATATATATATATATATATATATATATATATAGGGCATATCATATGAGAAGCGATATTTATATGAGAATGAATCTGAACCATTGGATTTAAAAATAAATTGTGGAGATTATGGGTGAATCTTTTTTTCTCTCTCCTAAATTTTGAAATAAATGACGTATGAGGGAGAATAAATAGTGTGTGTGCGTGTGTGCGTGTGTGCGTGTGTGCGTGTGTGCGTGTGTGCGTGTGCGTGTGCGTGTGCGTGTGCGTGTGTGTGTGCGTGTGCGTGTGCGTGTGCGTGTGCGTGTGCGTGTGCGTGTGCGTGTGCGTGTGCGTGTGCGTGTGTGTGTGTGTTATTCCCACAAATTTTTTGATTCCGCCCCTGAATGTTAATGATATACAACAGGAATACGAGATAATCCATAACCTAATAACACTTCAAATGTCTGGACTTGATTTTCCCGCGTATCTGATTAAGGCACAATTTGTTTAGGAAGAAGCTAAGTTGATGCTCTTAAATGAGTAAACAAGATGGCTGAAAAGATAGATAATATGCTTATCGTGTTTGTTCTCCATGGATTGCACATAGTTTGAATCTATTCAGAATTAGACATTGACTAATTCTGAAGTTTCCACGCTGGGGGTGCTCTTTAATCATTTACCTCGAGTTCCTTCTCTTGATGCATCCATCAATACTAATGCTTCAACGACAGTAAAATTTTCAATGTTGGTGTCTAAATTTGCTGATCGTGGAGGTCGAGGTTGCGGTTGTAGAGGGGGAGGTCATGGTAGAGGTGGTATAGGAAATCTTTATTGCACTTATTGTAAACGAGATGGACATACTTAAGATCAATGTTATTCTCTTCATGGATATCCAACCAAAATTTCTGATGTGGCTCATTTAAATAGCTTTATTAATATTTTGACATACTCTGAGGTAAGCACTGTTTGATTTATATACAAAAAAGTAAATATAAATACTGAAAATAAAAGCATTTTTTACTTTTCTCTACATTTATTTCATATTGCTCTCAAAAATTAGGGTTTCGTGATTTTTCTCTAATTGGTTAGTTTTCTCTCCCTCTGAATTGGCGTTCATTCAAATCATTCATCCTTGCTCACACAAATGTTCCGGTCAAATATTTGTTGAAATGAAATCAAAACGAAACCGTTTATTCTTCTATTCGATTCAATGGTTTTATTTTGTAGAAATCTCGATCACAATATTTTTATTCCTTTTCGATTTACGTTTCAACTTTTAGCCTCTGTTGATCTTAATCTTACTAATATTCAAAAGTTGTTTATCTATCTAATCTGATTTTAACAGTAACACCATGAAACCACGAAAGTCTTTGTTGAATCCATATGCAACCCCACGCGTTCCTCTCTTTAAAAGGGATGGTAATGCTAGGTTCTATTCGACGGAAGAGGAGAACAACAGTTCCCAGGACTTCGACGGGACTTTGTGGTTTTAGGCTCCTCAATATACAACAAATAATGTCCATCTTCTCAAGAAAAACCCACAAAGGGTGTCCTTTCTTTTCACTGTCTTTTCGTTTTCTTAAATGAAACATTTGTCTTTACTGTCTTACATTTCCACTTTGGTTTAATACTATTATTTATGACATTTTACATACTTGTCATTTACCAAGGTTTTTCTTTAATTAGGATTTGCATTTATTTTGTCTTTATACTAACAATTGCATTTAATTCACACACTGCTTTTCACACAAATACTTTGCACGAATTGCTCTAGAGATTTTTCAAATTAATCTCAAAAGCATAGTAAACTCGTGATTGTTTACAAAAAATACAGGTAAACACCCTCTTTTCTAGAAACCCTAATAAAGAAAGCAAGATCAAAAGAAATAAAAATATGAGCATTACTTTAAAAGAGATAAATTTGAGGGTTCTCGTTGAAAGAAGGAGCACGAACTAGGCATAAATGAAGACATGTGTAAGAGAACTGGCTTTTAATAGTACGAGACATCACTTATTAGGTAATACAATTGATATCACGTTGTTAAGTTAGACACGAGATACGATGATACCACCATGCGATAAAATTAATAGTTTAATAGAAGAGCATATTACTAACCAATGGTTATTCGTGAGGATAAACAGTGACGAAATATATCCCTAGCAAGTTTTCTCATTGTTAACACCGAATCTCCATTTATTTTCCATCCTTTAGTTTTCTGCAACAAAACAACTATAAACTCTTACTTAGAATCATAAAAATTGTTGAATATGTCTTTAAGCACAATTAATCTCTGTGGGTACGATGATATTGCACTTTTTATTTGTACTGCAACAAGGCTTAGCTAACCTAGACGAGGGGGAAATCAACTCCTTAAAGTGAGGATGAGAACTGGGAAGGGTGAGTAGCTCCTAAAGGGCATAAAATTTTGAGGCTACCAAGAACATCTCATCCCTAGCATGGCGCTGTCACCGCCTATCTCTAATCAGGAGGGATTTGTTCCCTCAAGAACAAAATGAATGTCATTAATCCACTTTATCTCATACTCAAAGAACAACTCATGCTTAAAGAAATATCTCATCCACTTCAAATCTCAAACCAAAACAGTGTCCTGTAGCAGACCAACCTCAGCCACTAAACAGTTCTTCTACTCATAGATACTAAATATCCTAGGAAACCTAGTGTTAAAAGGGGGTGGATCCAACCCACAAGACAACCCATAAATAAGTATTAAGAACAAATTCCAATCTCTTACTAATGTTGTTCTAAAACTAGTTAGAGGAGTCATCTTCTTTGAAGACAAGAAGAGACACAGACACCCCTTTCCACCAAGTGAATGTGAAACGAAAACTAAAAATCTGACTTCCCAAGAAGGAGGAAATAACAAGAACCCCATATTTAGCCGAAAGGATAATAATCTAAAGACCAGACACACCCGAGATCAACCTTCACTACCATTTAGTTAAAAAGGTTAAATTAAACAAGCGGAAATCACAAATTCTCAACCACCTTTTTGTTTAGACTTGTAAACATCTATCATTTAACTCAAATTTTTTAAAATATCGATATCAAAATTGAATAATTGAAGAAATAAATCTCACAACATGTGAGTTAATGTTGAAATCCAATTTTGAGAAACACTTATATTTAGTATTCTAGAATAATATTTCTTTTGATGAAAGGAATTTATAAACAAACAAAACTAAAGTACCTTATTTATTTGAATGGCGACAAAATTAAAGTACTAATTTTTTCTCTAATAAATACTACTAGTAGATTATAAAATAAAATAAAAGTTTATTCAGACAGGCTAATTGGTCATACTTTGACATAAATACCGAAATTAAAACCATTTTCACTTTTCTCTACCTTCGTCTCAGATCGCTCTCGAAAATTAGGGTTTCGTGATTTTCGTCTAACTGGTTAGTTTTCTCTTCCTCTCAATCTCTCTTCATTCTAATCATTCATCCTTGCTCACGCAAATCTTCCGATCAAATCACCGTTGAAACGAAACTGTTCATTATTCTGTTTGATTCAATTGCTTTATTCTGTGTAATTCTCGATCACAGCAATTTTTATTCATTTTCGATTTACGTTTCGAATTTCTAGGGTTTGTTGATCTTAATATTGATTGTGTTCGAAAATTGTTTATCTATCTGATCTGGTTTTAGCAGTAACAACACCATGAAGCCACGACAGTCTTCGTTGAATCCATATGCAGCAGCATACGTTCCAGTCTCTAAAAGGGATGCTAATGCTAATGCTAGTGCTAGATTTTACGCGACGGAAGAGGAGAATAACAGTTCGCAAGACTACGACGGGACTGCGTGGTTTCAGCCTCCTCAGTATGCTGGGAATAATGTCCAGCTTCTCAAGAATAATCCGCAAAGGCTCTCTCCGGGGAAGAGTCAGCCTGGTTCTAGTTCCTACTTTTCGTCACAGCAGAGTGTAGCGCCGCTGGCAGATAAGCATTTTATGGATGAAGAGGTTGATATAGATTTGGAATATCTTAGGATGACGTTTCCGGGGATATCGGATGAGTCGCTTGTAGATGTTTACAATGTAAACGGTGGGGACCTGGATGCTGCTGTTGATATGCTCAGCCAACTTGAGGTATAATATTATAATTGTTAGCTTTTGGGATTAACTATGTTGTTTATTCATGCTGTTTTTTGTCTCTATATACACGAGGATTTAGTTAAATATTGAGGCTTTGTAATCATGAGTAGTGAATCCTACATATGCCATGGCATTGACTGGAAATTTTGGTTTAAATGTATGCTTAGATGCAGATGATCTTGTAGTTGTTGAACCAGGCAGGGTGCCCTAAGATTGCTGAGTCAAGTTTGAATTTCTTTGAATCCCAGTTTTTTGATAAATTGTGTTTGATATTTTATCGTTCATATTTTGTGCACTCCAAGTTTGTTTGTTTTAAGTTTTAACTCACTCGGGAGTTGGGACTTACTTGGACTAAACTTATTTGAGCTTGTGTACTGACATACATACTCAGGAGACTGTTTAAGAGAGCTTACAGAAACAATGTATGACTTTTTCATAAGCTGATTTTTAGCTTATTTCTATATGGTCTCTAGGATAGCTTATGAAAACTGCTGGTAATTTATATGAAAACAGTGTGACTTTATTTTATCATTTGCTATAGAAATAACTTATATTGAGCACATATGCTCTAAGCGCTTGATTTAGTTTCTATTCTATTTTGTTCCCAATGTGTAACTCTTTGTTGTTCATACTTTGCTCTTTGAGTTAATTGTTTTACTTGTTAGTTTTTGTTCTAGGCAAAAGGAATGTTGAAATATTACATATCAGTGTTTTGAAACTAGTATAAAGGCAAATGCTATGAATAGTATATTGTTGTGTTACAGATGAAAATAGGAGTCATTTGCTATGAGATTGTCTAAACACTTTGCTGATTAATGTTAGGCAATCAGTTTTTAGATATAATGAATTGCTTGCTAAATCCATCTTTTAGTTAAATCGTGTCGAACATCCTTGGGAAATAATACTTTTGGTGGCCATACTCGTAATCATGTTAATGAGTCAATTCTGCTGCACATTAAGTTGCAAATTTAATCCAGTTTCTAATAACTTGTTGTTTTCATCTTACAGTTTGATGATGCTGTTGACTCTTCTGGAAATCTTCCAGACTCACTGGATATTGGTGATGTTTCAGAGCCTGCACTACCAGCTAATTCTCCTTCATCAAAACAGAAGAATGCGACAGCTGAAGCCAGTACTTCATTTGGTCACTTGTGAATTGATTACCAAATGTGAATGGTGAATTGTTTTTCTACCCACAATTGGTTTGGTTGGATATAAATAGTGTAAAAACAGGAAATTTTACTTTAGGTGAAGACCTTTCACATGTGTCGGTTTATAGACTGTATAGTCCTCAGCTGCGTCTTGTTTTGATTGATATGGTCTGAAATGTTTTCTTTTTGATGAGTTGCTTGTGCAGCGTTCCACTGTATGAATTTGAAGGCCAGTGAAAACAAAGTTGGCCAAAAGAGTTATAAGGAAAATACACACCCAAGTGAAGGTGTTATTCCCTTGGGATAGATAGGTAGCTTGTGGACTGCCTGAATTGTACCTTGGTGAGCAACTTTGGGGCTTTTACAATAGATATAATACATTAGTTTTGTTTGTCTTTCTTCTCAGTTTTGTTTAGTGATATGTTGATGCTAATGGTAATGGCGAAATGATATATATCACAATTTTCAATCTTAACGGGTCTAATGGCAATGTTAATGGCACGTGTGTTTTATTACTTCAATTGACCAAATTGGAGAAATAATGGAGATATCGACTGGCATGTTAATTTAGGCTTAGAGATTATTTTTGGATAAAAGAGGCAAGAGTAGAAAAAAAATATTGTTTTAATGTTTTAATTTTGTTAAATAGGTCGACTTATTTGGTCCTAAGATTTTTAGATGGTAAAGTTTGTACTTTTTGGTTAAATAGGCTATTTAGAAAAGCTAGGCTTGATTTATTTGCTAAACAGTAGTATTGATCTAGATGTAGGCAAGATCATAGACTACATATTTGAATGCCTTGAGTTGACGTGCCTTAATTGCTTGTTTCCATTTTTTTTAAAAACCGGCTTGGCTATCAATCCAACAAAATCAAAAGGCAGACAGATGGTTGAACCTGAGAGTCATTGGTTGGTTGGTTCATATGTTTGATTTTGATAAAATTGGCTGGTCAGATTGTGTAATTCGGTGCTGTTTGATTTAGATAAAGTTGGCTGGTTAGGCTGTAATTTGGTGATGTTTGATTTAGATAAAATTGGTTGGTTGGTTAGGTTGTGTAATTCGGTGGTGAGTGATATTAAATCAAGTTGAATTAGATGATTTGGTTTTATATAGTTTTAAAAGAATAGCTTTCAAAAAATCTTGATATCTATAAAATAATGAAAATAGAAATGAGATTTTTACTTTTTATTTCTTTTAGAATTTTAACATCTATTTTTTTTTTTATTTTAAAATTTTGTGAATTTTTTTCTTCAAATAAGCAACATTTTCAAATAAATTACCTAAATAATCAATATGTCAAAAAATTTACCCAAATAATATTATAAAAAAAAAGGTCCTATTGAATTATAAGAAACCATTACATTTGGGAAATAAGAAATACATATATTTAATGTTCTGGTTCACAATAACGGCCCTCGGTTTTGCACTGCGGCTCTCTCATAACTCATTGAACCCTTACCCTTTGAGGTTACTGTTGTGTTTGGGTCGATAAGTCTCATAATAAATCAATGCACTCATGGTTCTTGTAATCCGACAGCTCACCAAATTGTCCCGAATATCTGTTGTCAAAAAGTCGGTTGTCCATGTCGTCAAAGCTTTGTCGTGGTGGGGGATCTAAGGTTTATCAATAGTACTGGTAAGTTGAATCGAGTTGAAAAAAAAACAAAGTGTTTTGTAGTGTGTTGAAGCCATGTGTTTGTTGGTTCTATGATGATGTGATGCTTGCGGGGTAAGTGGATTGTTTGGGTGATTTTCGTCAGCTTGGCCCAAGTCGGGACAAGGTTGAGATCTAGAGAGGCCCGCATTAGGGTGTTGGTTGTATCATCTTTATTCTTGGTATTGAGTTTGAGTGTGTGGTTGGTATTTGTCTTAGAATTGGTCTTGGTTATTGGGTGTTAGCAGATTAGTATCATGGTTGGGTTGGATCAGAATCCTCTCTGCCGATCCTTCTATGGATCAGTAATTTCCCCATGATGAGAAGATGCAGGAGGCAAGAGACGTCATCCAAGGTGATGGTCTTCCTGCCTATAGACAGGTGGAAAGATGGCGTCTCTGAATGCCACCTCTTTGCAAAAGCCGCTGCATATTGCAGTTTATGATTACGTATGCAACAGAACATAAATCCGCAAGACCGAAATAGCGGATAACATTAACAAACCGAGTAACAGTGGGTTGTTCTAATTCCAATATCTTCCTGTCGTGATTTACCGGTTTCAAACTCGTACACTCTTGTAAAAAGAAAATATCACCCTCATTATCGATTTGATTAGTTGAAAACATATGTATTTTAAAAAATAAAAAATATACCTCTCATTCCCAAACATGATTAACAATATGGTCTGCGTAGAAATAAAGTAAGGAGGTGTCAGATGGATCTCATGAATAACTCTCTAAAGGGGCATCGACAGCGGCTTCCTCCCGGGCTTTAGGGACTTTAGGATTCATTGCATCATTTAGGGACCCTTGGCGTTACGAACCATCAAACGAATTATTATCGACTCGTAGCCTCGTGGCCATGGTTGTAGCCCTCTTACATCATACCGACACAGTTTGAGACTCACAATCGAGGCTAGTTCTATCCTGGTTATTTTTTAGCCATTGCATTTGCGTTACAAAAACACACCGAAAAATAATAAGTCGGGACAAATCCACAATTTCCACAAAATCAGCCAAATTTTAGCATGAGTTAAATCCAAATATGCATCTATAAAAATACCACTGAGAAAATTCGGAGATCTCCAAACAAAGTTGTGATTCTCAACCATGGCAGAAAGAAACATCATTGTTGGTCTAACCCTCCAAAAATATGTCAATGCATGTTCGTGTAGGCTACCAAATTTGTTTACTAGTACCTAAAGCAACTAATGTAGATTGAACAACTAACTACAAATCAAAACAAAAAGAGTAAAAAAAAATTTTAAAAAAACTTATCAAATCAAATTGATGAGAAATAGAAGCTTGAATGTGTGAGATGCTGAAAAAGAGGAGAAAAAGCTCCAGTGATAGAAATTTGTTAGGGAGAGAAGCTTGAATTGATGTGAGAGCTCAAAAGTTTGAAAGGATGAGAAGTTTTTTTAGAAAATGAAGGAGGAAGAAGGAAGGTCTGGCACAAGGATATGAAACAAAAACATTCGAAGATGCATTTTCGGTCCACCCATTAATTTTTTTAATAAATTATAAATATTTACCAAAATGCATCTTCAAACTCACTTTTTACGTATACAAAGATGCATCTCCGAATTAATTTTGGTATTATAGGATACCTCATCAACTTGCCCTGAGAAATGGCTTTAAAAAATACGTGTAAAGATACATCTTCAAACACTAGAGACATTAGTAATTTTTCGGGTGGTGGAGTAGCACACATAAAAAGGTGGAAATAGCAACAACTCCTGCTTCATTCTAAGCATACAAAAGCATATCCTTTTCTTTTGTTGAATACATAAAGTATATCCTTTTTTGGGTCGAATACAAAAAGCATATTCAAGTATCTTCCATTAGTAATTTCATATAGGCACTATCTAACAAAAATAATGAAGACATAAATAACTCATAAAAGATACATTTGAATATGTTCTTTTAATACTTCTAATACATTAACTCTTCACACATGTCAAGAATCAAAACAAATATTTCCACCTTAATTAAACAGATAGCTGTAAAAAGACAATGTAATTCCTAATTTTGGTACCATGTCAATAATCCTCCTCCCCTGAAAAATGCAAATCAAAACTTTGCACATAAGCCACATTTGCCTAATAAAATAAGCAATTGACCAAAATAGTAAAAAAAAAAACAAGAGCTTAAACAAATTTGACTAATCTATAAGTAAATTCATATATATCAAAAATTTAAATCAAGGAAAAAGAACAGAATGCAAATACTGGAACAAACCAACAAAGAAAATGAACCGAATGCAAATACTCAACAAACTAAAATATCTTCATTTTAAAATTTCTTGCAAGTTTTCTACCCAAATTCACTATGAGTCCAGATGAATAAACTCTGTTATATTTCCAATTTTACTACATTCAAAATTACAGAAGAGATTCGAAATTGATACCTACTCATACAACTCGCAATTTTAACTACCTAGCAAACATCAGTAATTCACTTTATATGTTCCTGTTAGGCTGTGACCCAATTTTACATGAAATTTTGTTTAACAGCCAATGCCAACACCATTCATCTCTCCTAGCCCAGGTTGGGAATCAACTGAACAATCATCTATTCAGCTAAATCACAACAACATACAGTTCCCACCAAAAGAAAATATATGCACAAAAATGATATGGAATTGGAATGGATCGCGTCGATCCATCCATGGAGAAAGAGTGAGTATTATAGAAAGGGGGAAAAAAACTTTACAAGATTATGTGTGTACATATTGTATATAATAATGGTATTTTTAGATAATTTCCTTTCCCTTCAGAAGATATAAGTGTCTTCATGTTATGAGAGAGAAAAACACAAACTTATTGTGTATGAACCCATCACCATTACCCGAGTAAGATCCACCAATTTTATAAATAGGTGATTTGTTCTTTCTCTCTCTTAACCTGCAAGATGAGCTTATCCGTTTCTCAGGTCTCAAGGATAATGAGAGCATCCAAAGTGTATGTATTGTATATAACTAGATTAAACCTAGGGATTGGTGACTCCATTTACAATTCCGCTCTCATCATGTTGTTTGGGTGGCATCTTCTCCAGACCCTAATCCTGTTGGGTCTTCACCAACCTCACTCTTGCAAAGAGGGCACAATGCATTTATCTTCAACCACTTATCAACACAGTCTTTGTGGAAAAGATGAGAACAAGGCAGTTCTCTAAGCTCGTCGTTATTTTCATACTTTGCGAGGCAGATGCAACAAACCTGCAGATAACCATAGAAATTGACAAGATTTCATCGGCATTCAAGTGCAAGAAACAAACAAACATCTTGGTCACAATGACAAAAGCAGCATTATGCTTTTAACATTTTCAACTTGGGATTCCTTGTGTAGCTTAAACAACAGTGTAGTTCAACAACAGCACGACACAGAATCAAACTTCTATTGCCAGATAGCACAGAAGCTACATTCATAAAAGAATTTTTCAATATACTATGGCTAAAAACGTTTTCAAGATACTATGGCTATCCATTACCAGAAATGCTACAAAATACTGAACTTAAAACATGCATACAAATTATAGACTACAATTCTAAAGTTGTTCCTTCAAAATCCAAAGTGACAGAAGTTTGATTAGACATATATCTTTTTATACAAAGAAACCTTTGCTCACATAACTGGATACGATGTGACTCGACAAATATTGCCAGGATGTTATAAAAATCAATTATGTATCCTGAATAAATAGATATCAGATTGTACTTACCGCATCTTCACCAGAGATCACACGCTCTTTTGCAGTTCCTGCTGCCACAATTCCACCTTCTACATTACCAGAGTTGTTTTCACTGCTTCTTTTATTTTTCTTCATCTTGAACTTGTAAACTGGCAGTGCATTAATGGATTCAGAAGTTGCTCCTCTGTTTTGTGACAGATCCTCTCTAACACCAAGGATGGAAATTATACATGGGAGACAGCAGCAGATGGTTGAACAGAGAATGAAAGGCATAGCATAACCGATACAGCTAAATGCAAGAAACACTATACATAACCTGCCAAGCAAAATGAAAAGGATATAATTTGGAAACCCTGGAAAACTAGAAGTTTAAATGAAAGTGTGTATAACAGGGTATACCTATACAAATTAGGAGCTTCATCAACAGAAGATCGTCCTCCAAAGATCCATACGTTTCCAACAACAAACCACACAGCAAAAAAGCAATCTAAGGATATTTTGAAGTATTCCACAAGTATCTTCATTCTGTGTTACAGTTATGAACAAGACTTAGGCACCATAATAAACAACTTACAAATTAAAAATATTCAGAAGTTCAAAAAATGTCAAAATCCCAGAAAGTGAAAAGCAGGGAAATTGGAGAGAGATGAACAAGGCAATAAGCATGACATAACTTAAGCAAAGGATTATTCAAATAAAAAATTAACTTTAACTTAGTAATCATTAGTTAAATGTTAACTAGAAATTCCTATTACTGGAGCGGGTAAATACATACAACGCCAAGTCTTAATCCCAGGAGCTATTGACTAGTTTACTCGCTCTGGTTTGGTGCCTTCAGCCAGAGCAAGGAAGGAGTATTCCTCATTAAACAGGAATGGCCACCCATTTGACCAATTCTTCATATTCCTACTCTACTAAGATAGCTTCAACAGGCATTTCTATTTTGTCTATCATGGATGAATGATAGTCCAACTGTTTAGGTGGGACGACCGGATGGTGGCTAGAAGGCAATGTAGTCAACCACGAGGATTTTAAGTAGGATTGAAAGGCAGCAGTGTTGTAAGATGAGAATCGCGGAAAATAAAGGATCACTAAAAAATTATATGAGAAATATCTGAGAGCGTAACGAGCAAATAACAGAAGCAACAAAGCGGTTAGAATACATAATTATATATAAAATAAAACATGTTACACACAATTAAAAGATACATAAACATATATTAAAAAAATTGACTACATTAAACTGAAAAAATCTCAAGTTCAAACAGCTAAGCATTGTTGCAGCAAGCTAAAAACAAAAATTAAAAAAGACTTAAAACTCAAAAGTCAAGTAATTCAAACTTCAAAACAAGTAATAATTGGTAGTTCTAAGTCTAACTAGTGATAAAAGATCTAATTATTCTCCTTTTCCCCAACATATTCATTATCCTCATTTTCAGATAGTGGGTCATATCCTTTAGCTTCTTCAGTTGAATCATCTTAATCCATGTCCTCAAATTCAGCTTTTGATTCTACCAAGACAAGATCTTGCACTTCAACCACCTGATGCTTTCCCTTCATAGTTGAAGAACCACTAGCTGACTTCTTTGTTTTAGATGAAATGCCAACAACACTAAGGTTGGGAGTTATTTTTCACTTTTTAGTTTGTTTACCTAGGTAGTGGCTTAGGTAATATTATACTTTTCTTCTTTGTTGTTGGCACTTCATCTAAAACAATGAAGAAGTCCGGTGGTGGTTCTTCATCTAGGAAGGGAATGCAGCATGTGGTTGAAGTGCAAGATCCTATCTTGGTGGTAGAATCAGATGCAGAATTTGAGGATATTGATTATCACTATCTGAAAATGAGGATAATGATTATGTCGGGGAAAGGAGAATAGTTAGATCTTTTATCACTAGTTAGACTAATAACTACCAATTATTACTTGTTTTGATGTTTGAACTACTTAACTTTTGAGTTTTAAGTCATTTTTAATTTTTATTTTTAGCTTTCTGCAGCAATGTTTAGTTGTTTGAACTTGAGATTTTTAGTTTAATATCGCTCAATTTTTTTTTGTTTTGTAGTTTTTATTGAGTTTTAAGTCATTTTAAATTTCTATTTTTAGCTTTCTGCAGGAATGCTTAGTTGTTTGAACTTGAGATTTTTAGTTTAATGTCGCACAATTTTTTGTTTTGTAGTTTTTAGTTGTGTGTATCATGTTTTATTTTATATATAATTATTTATTTTTAACCACTTTGCAGCTTCCGCTATTTGCCCGTTACGCTATCCGATATTTATCATATCGTTTTTTTGGTGATCCATTATTTTTTATGATCCGCTATTAACAACACTAATACAAAGCCGCTATACCGAATTATAAGAAAAGCACCGTTATTCTGAGCTTATCGAAGCCAATATGTAATACTGGTATACTGACGCTTTACCGGATATTGAATACAATTGGAAGGCCAGTGTAAGATGGTAACACACGGATCGTATCATGACTCGTAAGATACTTTTACACTTCAAGTTGATGTGGTCATTAATTGATTTTGTATGGGTGCTACCTAAAGATCTTAGTTGAATTTTCCTTCCTAGACCTTTCATGTTAAGTAATTGTACAAGTAATCATCAGCTGCATATCACAGTAGAGATAGAATGTAGAGTAGTCCTAAATTAAAAACAGGTAGAGGGAAATATGGTATGCATACTACACTGATGAAGCACATATGATGGTATGGAGAAATAGATAACTTGATTAAGAACAAAAGGCACAAGTTTTACTCATTTCCAATTCATGGTAAAGGAGAGAGTGTAACCAAAGCTTTTAAGAAATACAGCCAACATGAATATGCGGCTCAAAAGTTGTGTCCCAGAGAAAAATAGTAAGTCCAAGATCAGAAGATAACATGTCTTCCTAAAAGAATGCAAAACTTAACCAAAAGGAGGGAAAGATATTACATCAACTAACAAAGCTTACAGGCTAGCCACAAACATTTGTAACCTATGTTTTCTTTCAGAGCAGGAAACAAGAAGTTGCAATGGCATTAAAATTCTTGAACTACAATAAATCAGTAAATAATATTTCGAAAACAAATTGTGATTTTACCATTGAAAAAAAAATCATGAAACAGAAATAGCAGTTAATTCATTACCTTCTATTCATCAATAGTGAAGTTTGATTGCTTCTAGCAGATGCAGCAGCTGCCTGACCATCATCCCCTCCATTATTTCTGGCAATCGAAAGAAATGTCCCAGAAGGATCACTAACCCGAGGAGACGTTTGACGTGTCTGAGCTGATTCTTGTTCTCGCATATGATTATGATTATAATACCGCCAATAAAGAAGAGGGAGTGTAGCAACACATCCAGAAGCATAGCCCACTATCCATTGAAACAACGGGGTCCTTGGATGCTCATTCCTTGACAACGACAAAACAACAATAGACGCAACAATCTGGCTTACTAACAGAACTAGTTCAATAGATATCCATAACCCAGAATGCACAGGACTCCTACTCCGACGAGCGTCCCCCCTTCTTACTAACGAAGAACTCCTACTATTTGATATGCCCGAGGTGGAAACTGAAGGCTGGCCAACAGCCAACCGCGCACCACTAATTCTTTCTTCACGATGTGACTCGTCTACACCATTAAAATTTCTATCACGAGATGAGGAAGATGTAGAAGCCTCGACACTCCCAGCTATTTCTATAATATGATGACTGTCGCTGAAGCTCCCGGGTCGCTCCATAATGTCGGGGAAGCTTCAATTGAACCTTTCAAAATACAGTTCACGTTATACAATGTTTGTTCATCTAACTCCCCCACAAACACATCCAACAGCCCAGAAAGCATCTAGTAATACAAAAACAGAAGCAAAAACAAACACACAAATATATGTATTACCTTCAAATACAAATTTCTGAGGTGTGACTGAAAACAAAAGCTCCTTGCACTAGCAAAATCAGTCTACTTACTTGCAACATCTGAAGCATTAAAATCAGATACTTCCATTAGCAATAGCATTATGTTAAGAAGGCAATATTTATATCCTAAACCCTATATACTAGTTGTCATATAATCATGCATCACACACACACACACCTAAGGTCTGTTTGAATCGGCTTATTTGAGTTTATCTAGCAATAAGTTTAAAGGGCTGTTTGGGATATCTAATGAAAATAATTTACAACATCCATAATAAGTAATTTTCAGCTTATTTTCATAACTATAGTTAATAAAAATTATTCAGTGTGTTAGGATTGGCCGTGGACTGAATCAATTTTAACATGATTGAGTTTGATAGAATTGATTTTAATAGAATTGAGTTTAGCAAAATAGATTGTGTAAAAGTGAGTTGACCAAAAATCACGCTTAAACTTAGAAGCTACAAATTCTAACTTCAAATAGAATCAATTATCGAGGCAGAACCAATTCTAATTTAGGAAAATCAAACACCTCAAAATCACTCCAGATACAATTCTACATCCCTAGAATGGCTTTTGCCTCTTCCAAAAGCCAAATCAAACATACACTTTGTTATAGAAATAACTTATACATAAGCACTTATGACAAAAACCGCTTATGCTATGAGCTGCAAATAAGTTTTTTTATCCAAATATAATCCTAGTGTGATGCCATAATTATAAAAAAAAATAAAACCAAAAATATATATAAAAGCATAAGGTTGCTTACAAAACGAGAAAGGAACATTACCTTACCTAATTTCTGCACACCACTATGATTAACCCACAATCTTTTCACAGTGATGAAAATTGAAAACCTAATTACGTAATTTAGCGATTGATTAAGATAAATTCATGGAAAAGAAGAGTTACCTAAGAGAGAGCGCGTGGAAAAAGGTGCGAATCGGTGAAACGACAGAGGAAAAGTGAAAACGCGTTGACTAGGAACGGTGAAACGAGAGAAGGAGGAGATAGATAAACGGCATCGAAGGGAAGAAGGAGAAGAGGGAAACGACAGAGGAGAGATGAAACGGCGTCGTGTGAGTGACGGAGGTAAAGAGGAAGGGTGTCACAGTCACGAAGCTGTCAAGTGGCTTCCTTCGTGGTGTTACCTCTTTCAGTATCTTTTTTTCTTTTTTTGGGTTTTTTTTTTTTGTTTTGATGATGAATATTATTATTAGTGAGTTTTTGTCTTTTTAGTTAGTCTTGTTTTCTTGTATTTTTTTAAACACGGGAGGTGGTCAAGATGACTAACTCTAATGAGGTTTATTTCTTTGCAATTTGTATTTATCTTTGCTAAAAATAGTTATAAATGAAACATGATTGATGATTAATTAATTAATTAATTAAATTTATAGTGTTTAATTTAGTTTAAAAGGTTGAACTAATTTAAAAATGATAAAAAAATATAATTTCTTATCATGTAAAAATATATAACTTATTAATTTGTAATGATGTTATTAGCAAAGAAGACCTTGGAGGTGGGGCAAAGGCATACGGTCCACCGTCTTTTTCTAAGTCGCAATTTCATTAGATCGAGAGTCCTTCTTTCGGATAGAGTGCTCCTTTTTCGAATATGTCGCTCGAAACTTTGGAATCTTTACACATAGTGTGTGACCGTGTATAAAGTGTGTATTGGGTCAACAACTGTCACATAAAGGGTCATGGGATTTTAGAGAAATAACTATTTATTACTATAGTGGTTGTTATACCCTAGAAAGGCTAGGATCCAAGTCCCGAGGATTATAAATACCTTAAGTGAGTTAGCTCTCAATACCACGACAATCTTAAAGTCTCTAACAACTCTTAATTATTAAGGGTTGTCACACATTTTTACTTGGGTTAAATATACAACACACCCATGTAATATTAGCGAGTTTCGCATTAGGCCTCTGTAAAATACAAAATTTAAAACTCCCTTCGCAATTTCTAGATTCCCTCAAATATACCTCTGACTGCCACATTGCAGCGAAGATTCTTTCTAACTGCCTACGTGACAGTCCACTTGATTATATATATTTTTTAAATCCATTTAGATTATTTTTAAATCTTTTTTTTTAATTATATTTTTTTCCAGAATTTATATTAATTAATATTTTTCATTTTATTTTAAATTTTAGAAATTGATTAAACAAAAATTAGTTTTGAAACTTATTGGGCCAGCTTATGGCCCAATTTCCCTCAGCGACCTGTTCACAATTTAATTATACTCATGTGTGTTTGTTTTATAAACACTAATATATTTCTAAGCCAAACCGTTGTGGGACTAATAGTTTGATTTTTTGTACCAAACCTTACACAAGACCACGCGCAAACCAAAGAAAGAAACCTCAAAACCCAAACAAATGTACACATGGTCTACATCACCAAGCTTAATGTTGAAACCACCATGACCTTAGTAGATTGCCAGAAAAAAATTCGTTCATAGAGGCTTCTATGTTCACTCATTCAACTACTAATCCCCACTTGCAATTGCACCTTAGTGGAACAACAAGAACAAGACTACAACAACAATTCTAAAAAATGTTGCAAAAACTATCCATATTTCGGTGGCCAACTTTCTTGAGACTTTCTTCTCCTTCGAATTTTTACCATCTTTTATTCTCCTTAATGTTATTTTTGAAGTGCATTAATCATTAACCAGTATATTTTTACTCGACCAATTGATAAGTGCAAAAATGTACTTATTTTGTATATATGTTTTGTTGCACTTATCGATACTTTTTGTTAATACCGTTTGAATAATACCCCGTTTTGTGTATAAATATGTATACTTTGTGAATAGATGTATTTTCATATACTTTTATACTTTTTGATAGTTTTCTATTCATTTGTAAGTATTGAGGCGTATTTGGAGCATGAGCAATAACGTGTCGAAGACACGGCTTCAAACGCGCATTTTTTAGCAACGAAACCAACTCGTCAACGAATAAAGCTCAAAATCAAAGAACAATAATTCATAAATTTGGTTGATATTTTGTCATTGTTAGATAGGAAATTGAATAAGCTTTCCAACGCTTCGAACCGGGCGCAAATCGGAGTTACGGTTCTCAAGTTACGTCATTTTTACTAAAAGATGTTTTTTCATGACAGCAGGTTGGGCACGACGCGCGCTGAACAGAACTGAGAATTGCATAAATAGGCGAAAATCAGATTTTTTTTAGGTGATGTTTTGGGTATTTTTGAACCCCAACTCATCTTAGGTCATTTTTGGGTAGATTTAGCTTGGAAACACCATTGGAGCTTGCATTTGGATGATCGGAGGTGGATTGTTCATCAATCGGAGCTGACAATCCGTGAGATTTTTGCTTCTTCTTCTTCTTCTCTTATCTTTGTATTTCTCTTTTGGTGAGTTTATATGTAAATTACTCTAAACCCATGGATGTTTGTTACTCTTTCTACTAGTTGTATAAAGTTTGCTTTACAAATCTTAATCGATGTTTCTTTGATCTTTTTGCTTAAATGCTTTGGATTTGTGTTGTTGTAGAAATAGACATCATAAATCTTGATTAGGGGGATATCTGTTAGCTTAGATTCTAGAGATAGGATTGGGGTTAACATCCACATAATATCTAAGCTTCATGCCGCTATGTTGTTCGATCGGTTGAGACATCGTCGAAAGAGCAATATGGTTGAAGTCTCGTCGGTGTTTCAGAAATGGACATTGATGTGAGGGATATGTGGTGATTCTGACGAGTATTGTAGATTGAGTGCGGCGGAGTGATAAATCTAAGTTTGTGAGGAGTAGTTTAGATTCAAACCAGATAAGTTATTTCTTTCCACAGAACGAATTCATTTTATGTTTATAGTTACTTTTCAGTTTTTACTTTCAACCCATTTAACCCGAACTCATAACTGCGGAAACCGTTGAACGGCAGTTCAATGCACTAATCTCTGTGGACACGATAATTTCCCGGATAAATACTTCCAAAACTTTTGTTTACCACTTTACCGCTCCAACATCAATCTCAAGACATTACATTCAGAACATCAGTAAATAGATAGAATGAGAAGCGTAAGAATAGATCTTCTAACTAAAGAATAAATACAAATGCTAAGGAGTCTCACATCGACCAATAGTAAAAATATATTAGTGTTTATAACCCAACACACTTATGGATAAGTAAATTCAAAACATATTGAGTAAATGGACTTCTCGCAAAAATATGCAAAGACCCAAATATAATATTTTGATAAAAAAATTAAACAGTTAATTTAAAAAAACATAAAAAAGAATTATAACAAAAAAGTAAAAAAATATTGATATAAAAAAATTTAAAAAATATAATATAAAAAAACAATAAAAAACTAAATAAAAAAATAAAGTATTCCACACGGCTATAAAAAATTTAAGAAAAAATAAAATAAAAATTCAACTGGACTGCCAAGTCACTGAAAAGATTTAATCAAATAAAAATTCAGGATTTACAAAAAAAAAAATTACCAAGGGCTAAAAACAAATCTCGCTAACACTGCAAGGGTGTGTTGTATATTTAACCTTTTTTACTTTTAGCAAGTAAAATTGTTGCCGAATGTGGGGCCCTAGTAAAACTAACCTAGGCCACACTCATGATTCATTCATTATTGTCTTCACCATGCTTCGGATTTGTGTTGTTGTAGAAATAGACATCGCGAATCTTGATTAGGGGGATATTTGTAAGCTTTGATTCTAGAGATATGGTTGGGGTTAACATCCACATAATATTGGAGTTTAATGCCTCTGTGTTGTTCGATCGGTTGAGATATCGTCGAAGAGCAATACGGTTGAACTCTCGTCGGTGTTGCAGACAAGGACATTGATGTAAGGAATATGTGGTAATTCTTATGAGTATTGTAAGTTGAGTGCAATGGAGTGATAAGTTTAAGTTTGTGATGAGTGGGGTATATTGCACGCCTGATAAGTTAATTCTTTTCAAATAATGTATTCATTTTGTGTTCATATGTTTTATTTTTTGTTTTCATACTTTAAACCCATTTTAACCCAAGCTCAAAAACTTAGAAATATTTGAATGAAATTCTACGACCATCTATGTGGACACGATAAATTTCCGGAGTAAGACTTCCAAATCTTTTGTAGCTTGCCGCTATTCCGCTTCAACAATGCAGAGGCAGACTAATATACACAATGCACCATCTGAACTCCTTCATTTTATGACAACGCCTTTTCCATTTTACCAATGGGCCATGGGCATTATGGGACCTTTTCCTATAGCTACTGGCCAGCTAAAGTTCCAGAGTGTGGGAGTAGACTAATTCACAAAGTGAATAGAGGTGGAGGATGCATCTAAGGTTATGGCGAAAATAGTTCGTTGTTTTAATTAGAGAGGATTATCTGCATGTTTAATTTACCATTCATTATCATCTTAGACAATGGAACTCAATTCTTCAGGGCTATCGTGATTGATTTCTTCAAAGACCTGAGAGTACAAACCAAATTCGTATTGGTCGTTCACTCACAGGAAAACGGACATGCTGAATTAGTAAATAAAGTGATACTTAAGGGGATCAAGAAAAACTTGGATTATGCTAAGGGGTTATGGGCCAAGTAGATGCACAAATTATTATGGTCATGTCACACCATCCCTCACTTCACCATTAGAGAAATTCCCTTCTCACTTGTATATAGGGCGGGTGCCATGTTGTCATTCGAAATCGACATGACATCACTGTGACGTCCATAGTTCAATGAAGAAGAAAACAAAATGGATTTAAAATTTATCGTCGACCTAATAACGGGATAATGGACACCTCCGAAATTTGAGAATTTGTCACTGACCAAATAGCATCCAAATGGTATAACTCCAAAGTTGTTAGAAGAAATGTGCAATAAGTTGATCTAATGCTACGTCAAGTCATTGTGACCGCCCAACAAGGAGAGCTACAACCTAACTGGGATGGATTGTATTATATATATTAATTTGTCTAATTGAGCCTAGAAGCTCAAATAATTGAATGAACGACTCATTTGCATAACCTGGAACTCATTCAATCTAAGATATTATTATAGTTGATTGGTAGGAGGGTGAGTCGCCTATTTTAAACTCTTGTAAAAGATTCTGATTTTTACAATAAAGTTATTATGGTTTGACTATTAAATTAAAATAATGTATTTCTGTAGGAAGAACCTTGATGTCTTACAGAGTAATTAAATTGTTGGACTTCTACATGAAGATCTTTACCACCCTACGGGGCAATTACAATGTTAGACTTCTATCAAAAGATCCTTGTCGCCCTACGGGGTAATTATACATTAGGCATTAACTAAAGGATCCTTTACATACCCTGATGCAATTAATTATGCTTGACCTTTACCAAAGAATCCTTGCCACTCCAAGAAGTGATTAAATATGCTAGACCTTCATTTGAAGGATCCTTGTCGGCCAACAAGATAAATATAAATGTTAGACCTTCACTAAAGAATTATTATTGTCCTACAAAGTGAATACATTGTTGGACATTCATGGAAAAATCTTTGACGCCTTAACAATTTACTCATTTAACATCAATATTATGAATAACAGAAAGCACACCACACTAGGAATTTCATAAACAAACCAAAGGCGTGAACATAGTCATTAAAAATACCCTAAGAGGCGGGGTTACAAAATGTCTTACAAACAGCGAGAATAAAAATAACATACTAAATACAAAGAATGAAACTTTCCTCAAGAAATTCTTAAGGGAATTTCCCTCTGAGAGGCTTAAATTAATGCCTCTTGTGAAAGACCCAACCTAAAGTCTCACTCAAGGGACTTGACTGAAAGTCTCGCCTGAGGAACCCAACTAAGTCTCGCCTGGGGGACTCAACAAAGTCTCATCAGGAAAGACTCGACTAAGTCTCTCCTGAGGGACTCAATTAAGCCTTACCGGAGAGATTCAGCTAAACCACATCCAAAAGGTTCACTTGAAGCTTCGACTAGGCTTTTTGATGGAAAGCTTGAGAATGAGTTAGGGGTTAAAACACTTCAGCCTCTACGACCCTTGTTCTTGAGTGACTGTGTATTGGTGTAAATGGCATAGACCACAGGGCAAGGGCAAAGACAAACGCTTATTCCATAATTTTTCCCAAGCTGCCCTCTCATTAGATCGAGTGCCCATATTTCAGATAAGGCACCCTTTTTTTGAATATGTCGCATGAGACCTTGGTATCTTTGTGCATAACACACAATTGTGCGTAAAATGTGTATTGGGTCAACAAATGTTACACAGGGAATTGTCAAACTAAATTTGTTCCTTGGATTTCAGGGAAATAATTATCCATTCCTAGAGTGCTTGTTATATCCTAGAAAGATTATTATCATTATGTCTATGTGTAATAGATTTTTGAGTAGATTTTTAAATGAAAAATAAAACTTTTATAACAATGAAAACTCTTCACTTATTTATAAAAAAAAATAAAGGCTAAATTCTTTCTTGCGTAAACATCAGTTGGCTTGCAACCATCCTTAACCACATTGCACAAGTTCCTCATGCAAGCTTCTTTTTAGACAGTTGGACATAACTTCCTTAGAACTTGTAACTTCTTTTAGTTATTTTGAGATCTATTTGGTGCATTTGAATTCTCATTGAGTAATTTATGTTCACTTTGAATGATAAGCTATTAATTTATTAACTTTGAAATAGTCTTTAGCATTTTAAGTTGTAAGCTAAAAAATTTACATATAACATATGACCAAAAGTGTTAATTTTTCAATATATTTCAAAATTGATATTTTAAAGACACTTTGTAAAGCTAATTTGTTCTTTGAATTTTGTCTCATTAATAATTATTACAAGGTTTAAATATTCAGAGACATTTTATCAAATGTCATGATTGTGCACTATTAGACTATAATTTATTTTGTAACTAATTTTTTTAGTTTTCCTTTTAATTAGTCTTTTTCAAGAATTAGTTAAAAGGTTTCTCTCTTAGCTTATTAACTTAAAATGTATAAATAATTGTTGACTATATTCGTTATAATTGAATTTACCAAAATTAACTCCAATATATATTTCATTTTATTTCTTTCTCTACGGAGATATTGGTCACATGAGCCACATCTAACATGTTATCAAGAGTAAGAAATTACTCTGATTTATTTTACACCCAACATGTTGTGTGTCGATTAAATATTAGTCACCCCGAATTCTTCCTTATTGTCTCACCTTTTGGTGAGATTACTATCATCAGTTCATATCATTCTTTCATTTTCTTTCTCTTTCGTCACTCTTCGCAACATAAAAATTTACTCTGTTTTTCTCCAATGATGGTTACCATTGACGGTGTTATTGGTCGCGACCCTTCCATGCCTCTCTCTTTTCCTATCATTTATTCATCTTCTCAATAGATAAGCATCCCACCATTGTCCCTAATTTTTTGGGAGCTACTCAACTTATATCATGCTCCAAGTGTAAAAACTTTGTGAATCTGCTTAACTAGGAAGCACATAATCAAAAACAAAGGTTAACAACAGATTCTCTTGATAAGAGAATCTGGAGTCTCTAGCATTCACGCTTGAGCAAAGAGTCCTGAACCGAGGTTTAAGCAAGGAAGTCCCTTTTGAGGACTTAAACAAGTAGTCTTAAACAACTGGTTTAGGCAAGGAAGTCTCGATCAGGTAAATTAAGCAAGAAGTTCTAGACAATTTGTTTGTGCAAGGAAGTCTCAATTAAGTTGATTGAGCATAAATTCTAGATAATGTGTTTGGGCATGAAGTCTCAATATGTAGGATTGAGCAAGAAGTCTCTTTCTTGAGGGCTTGAGCAGAAAGTCTTGAACTGTAGGTTTAAGCAAATAAGTCTCTTGCCTGCGTGATTGAGCAATGAAGTCTTTTTCTAGTTTGATTGAGCAAATTGTAATCTGAATGATTATAGTGAAAATCTCTTGTGCTGCAAGGGGACTGGACTACTCGCGGTTTGGAAGGAACCAAGATATATTGTGTCTCTATATTTACTTACGCATTTACTTATTCCGCTGTGCACTGAACTTTGAAGTCAGAATCTCACCCGACTTAGTTCTTCTTGATACAAAATATGATCTTATCAACTCAGTTCTGAATCAAAATTTGAAAAGAAGTAGTCTTTGGTATACACAATTCAACCCTTCTTCTTGTGTATATTTTTCTAACCTTCACATAAAACTTTTTAACCCTTTCTTTCTTATGTGTTTATCTATGGGGATGACTTCAAGGATAATTTCCCTGCCACGTCATTCCATTAGGTTGGTGTTTCCACGTCAAATTTCCCTTAATGGGTTATGAAATTTGGCATATTTCTTCTATGTTGTGCGGATCTGGATCGTGAATGACCTAATTCTTATTTAAGGTTGGACCTCTTAGGCCTATACGATTGCACATATGTAGATGAAGTGCAAAAAGAACTTATATATTGGTTACACCACCCATGGTCATGGCTGATAATGTTGAATCCAAGTTGTTTACTTGTGCAGAAAAAGATTGATGTTCATAAATTGTTTTTTTAATGATTAAATATTATATGATTTTTAATTTAGGGAGAATTTCATTTATAAGAAGTTGAGGAAGCAAATGTGAAACAATCGTATTTAACTTTTTTACTTTAATTTGAATAAAAAGTCAATGAGTTGAAAGTCATGTCAATTAATTTTAGCACATCAATGTAAATTTTGAAGAAAAATAAAAGTGCGTCTGTTAAATTGTAAAAGGAAAAAACTTTGAAGAAAAGGAAAAATGTGATGGACAACAAACTTTGTCGCTACCTATATTTAGATGATAAAATCATTCTCTTAAAAACAAAGTTCACATCCCTAGGAAGAAAAAAGTGTCAAATACAAATGATATAAAGACAAGTTGATTGTCTAAACAAGTTTTCTCATATTTGACCACTTTACTTGAAGAGGCTTTGGGGGCTGCCTGACCCACAATAAAACCTCTAGTTCTCAGTTCCATGAATGGGGAAGCCTCAGTTAAATTTACACATGCATGTTTCACTCATACCTCTTCCATACACTGGACATATGTTGGTCTAAGCGTAAATACTCCCTCTTGTGGGCCAGTTAAAAAATTCACTTGCGACTATTTCTTCACATATACTTCCTCTTGTCTAATATATAAAAATGACATTCATAACAAAGTCATGTTAGTATTTGAAGCATGAAAGCTCTCTACAATGAACTGTGCGCCCCCAAAAGTATCCAAACACATCTAACCAAAAACAAGATAAACTTCATCGGTAGGAAATAAAGGAATCATAAGTCGACATCAAAAGATAGTATGATACTCTATTGGTGACATATTCTAGCATTACATGACAATAAGAATATGTAGAAGAAAATATTAAGCATGTGTTATTTGCAAACACACAGGTTTTTTTTTTTGAAAGGGGGTCTTTGCTATTAAAACTGCTAAGGTCATAATTTTAAATCGTACCACTAAGACCACCTAAAGCTCAGTTAAAATAAGAGTCCACACCATATATCTTATTTCAATATATGTTATTGCAACATCTAAGATTGGGCTCTAGAAGTCACTATTAAAATTGCTAAGGTCATAATTTAAAATCGTACCACTAAGACTACCTAAAGCTCAGTCAAAATAAGAGTCCACACCATATATATTATTTCAATATATGATATTATAACATCTAAGATTGGGCTTTAGAAGTCACAAAAGCATAGAAGATAATCTCTATTGTTGAGTACAAATCCAATCCCCCACCTCTACTAGATAAATAAGCCATCTTACATTGGAGATCTTTGGCGAAATGATCTTAACCAATCACGATGCCTTAAAACTGTCATTCACAATTCTTTATCAAACAAAAATAATTGTCCCTTCCACGTGAATTAGTTGACACATTCTCATGCCAAAAAATAGTTTGACGACACACACGCACAATCGAAGTAGAAGAAGCGCAATATGAGAATCCCTTAACTATGAGAGAAAATGCATTAACTCAACGATCATGTCAACTCTCTTGGTAGACAACCCTTATATAAAATTTCGATCTCGATTAAGAGTCTCAAAGTAATTTCATCCCAAACACCAACCTCCCAATCTAAAGAGAACAACCCCCAAAAAGTTTACTGTCATCACACAAAGGTCAAAAAACCTCAATCTTACTTACGAACATTTCAACTAAAGGTGAAATCATAAACCCCTCTACCGAATAATGTCATGCACTTTAACGACCTAATCCGAATCCCTTACAATGATCTCATGATCAAAATTCCATTTTAGAATCAATTTTAATTCAAAGTTTTTTATAAAAAATATATTTAATCTTTTATCAAACTATTCAAACCCAAATATAAATTATTTTACACTAACTATATTTTCAATTAAAATTAACATAATCAAAATATAGTCAATTTTTAGTACGGTCAAACCAACACACCCGTTATAAAAACAAGAGCCATTTGCCATTATAATTTGATGATGGTAAACGTGCCATGAAAAATCACAATAAGCGGCAAAGTACAGAAAACCATAAAAAAGAAAGTGCCGTCCATTGAATTTCCCATATATTTTGAATTAAAGTAACAAATATTTTATCCTTACAAAAATAAAATAAAAAATAAAAACTTTAGTTTCTTTTTTCATTTTAATGGTGATGGATCATTAACACCAAAAAGCCACAGCTAAGAGGGTTCTTTTCTTTTCCATTTCATCCATCCATCACCAAAAAAAAAAAAATCAATTTTTTTTGCTTGCATTTCATCTTCTCCTAGATCCATCATTTTATTAATATATACCCATAATTTTATTTTTTATTTTTCTTTTATTTTCGAAAAATTGGAAAAAAATGTTACAATGTTAGATTTGTTTCAGATGTAACATTATCATCGTAATCATTGCTGTTTATTGTTGTTGTTGTTGTGTTTGTTTGTAACAGACTTTTTATTTGTTGTTTTTGCTGTTGGTGTTGTTGTCATTTGGTTTTACTACCTTTCCTCTTTTGGTTCACGTGTTCTTCGTAACACACGAACCGCAATCTTCAAGATTTGATTTTTACATCAATGCATGGTTCAAAATTGGAAATTTCTTGAACCCCATTTCGAATTTGGATCTCAATTTTAGGTGGAAATCTAGATTGCTTGAAATTTGTAGTTGTTTAGGTGAACGAGATCTAGGGTTTTTCTGGTTTAGAATTAGCAATTTTTGGGAGGGTTTGGTTGATTTTGATTGTTTCTTCATGGGTTTGATGTGAAAGGTTTGGAATTGGTGGATTTTAGCTTCTGGGTTGCAATGCTGAACAAGCTTTTCAACAAGCTTCCTCGGAAATCTTCTAAAATTGATGAAGATGAGTCGGCCCGGGTTGTCGAATCCCCGCGTGCTGCTGGTAAATGCGTCAATCGACAGCAAGGTGGTGGTGTTGCGGTGAAACGAGCTTCTTCGTCGGCGGTGTTTCCTGCTAGCATGGTTTCTGGGATTGAACCTTTGGTGCCGTTTAAGGATGTTCCGAATGGTGAAAAGATGAACTTGTTTGTGAGCAAATTGAGTCTTTGTTGTGTGACATTTGATTTTACTGATCCTGCTAAGAACATTGCTGAGAAAGATGTGAAAAGGAAAACTTTGGTTGAACTTATTGATTTTGTGGTTTGTGCATCAATGAAGTTTAGTGAACCTGCTATTCTTGCGATGTGTAGAATGTGTGCTATTAATTTGTTTAGAGTTTTTCCGCCTAATTATAGGGTTAACGGAGTTGTTGCTATTGGCGCTGAGAATGATGATGATGACCCGATGTTTGATCCGGCTTGGCCACATTTGCAACTTGTTTATGAATTGCTGCTTAAGTTTATCTCTTCTTCGTGTCTCGATGCTAGAGTAGCGAAAAAGTATATCGATCATTCGTTCATTTCGAAGTTGCTTGAACTGTTTGATTCCGAGGATCCAAGAGAAAGAGACTGTTTGAAGACGATTCTGCATAGGGTTTATGGGAAGTTCATGGTGCATAGACCCTTTATTCGGAAAACAATTAACAATATATTCTATCGATTCGTGATTGAGACCGAGAAACATAACGGGATTGCTGAGTTGTTGGAGATTTTTGGGAGTGTGATTTGTGGATTTGCTTTGCCCTTGAAAGAGGAACACAAAATCTTCTTGTGGAGAGTTTTGATCCCCTTGCACAAGCCTAAATCTTTGGGGGTGTACTTTCCGCAACTGTCTTTCTGTATTACGCAGTTCTTAGAGAAGGAGCCGAAGTTAGCGAGCATTGTTATAAGTGGTATGCTAAAATATTGGCCCGTAATAAATAGTCAGAAAGAAGTGATGTTTCTCGGGGAATTGGAAGAAATTTTGGAAGGAATCAACATGGTAGAGTTCCAGAGGATCATGATTCCACTGTTTTTGCGGATTTCGTGCTGCATTAACAGCCTACACTTCCAGGTAAAATTTTTACACTGAACTCATTCAGTAATTCTCACCATTTGCTTGCTCCAATGTTATCCATTCTGTGCTCTATAGTTTGCATGGTGCTTTATGCTCACTCTCATTTTCTCGAACTAGTTAAATATTACAATACGTTTTAAGAATCGCTTGTTTCTATTGATGAAAAATATTTTTTTTCTGTTCGACATGGATTGTTTCAGGTAGCTGAAAGGACCCTTTTCCTATGGAACAACGACCACATTGTAAATTTGATCGCTCATAACCGACAAGTGATCCTGCCCATCATATTTCCGGCACTAGATAGGAATATTAAAAGCCACTGGAACCCAGCAGTTGTAAACTTAACTATCAACATCAGAAAGATGTTCGTCGAGATGGATGAGAAGCTTTTCATATCTTGCCATACTCAATTTAAGGAAGAAGAGGCACTTTTAATCTCAGAAGCCGAAAGGCGAAAGGAAGCATGGAAACAACTAGAGCAGGCAGCCAGTCTGAAACCTGTAATTGGAAATACTGCTGTTTTAGTGTCTCCTTTGATGATATGAACTGCATTGCTAGCTATGGAATCCTCGCGAATTGCAACGAGGCATTTTGGTTTTGGATGCTATGGTGTTACTTCTGGCAGCAAGATGTTGCGACACTGTTTTGATTACTTACTATATGGTATGTAATTTTTCGAAATCGACAGTGTTGAAAAGGATCATGCAGTTATTGTGGATCAAACGAACGATTATATGTATAAGAAGCTTGTTTGTAGTATCTTCCTTCTCTCTCTGTGTATGTACCTTCTTACATTATAATCCTCAGTTGCTCTCATTAAATACAAGTACTAACCTGAGAGCCTGTTTAACAACTACTTGAGTTTAGAGAGATAGACTCGCGCGAAAACTGTAGAGTCCATTAGAAAGATCCACTTCTGATATTATGTTTGCATAGAAGGCAATATTTCAGAGTTCGTCTAATTCGACAAGCAATCACTTTGGCAACAATTTATAGTGTATTTAGCGAATAAAGAAACGAAATCAAATCGGTACAACGATATAACATGCCATTGGTTTTTATTGTAATATAAATAAGAATGTTTGTTACAACAAAAGTAACATTATTATTAATACAATTCTCTACTGTCATTGTATCATTCACTTCACTATAAGGAGATCAAGAAGCACCAGAGGTTGGTACCATCCTATAAGTCACAACTACGGAATAGAATTGAATTGACCGTAATTGGAAATGAATAGAATCAAAATTTGATTGCAAAATATTTACAACCATACATAATCTCTCCCCTTCCATATATGTTTGATCAGAAATTTTCTAAAGTTATTCTTTATTCTTTAACTTATACAGTTGAGCCTAGAAAAGCGGTTCCACCGGTTTCGGAGAAAAATTCGCCACACTTTTGAACTGTCATAGGAAGCCAAAATCACTGTCATGAGAAGCTGAGAGATAAAGACTAATGAAAGAACAATAGGATTATTATTATTATTATTTTTAAATTTCTAACCTTATCTTGTTGATATTTTTCGCGGACACCATCACAACCTTTGGTATTACGCTGCAAATCATGCAGTATAAGGACAGTAGTCTTAAGCTCTGATGTTTTGTAATTTGTATAGTGCTCAAGAGTCGGATTCTGCAAATTGGTGAGCATGTGAATCTAATTAGATTAACTTTAAGTCGAAACTGATAGGCTAATTGTAAAAATGAAAGTTAAATGTTCAAAATAAAGTTCAGACCCATGGGTGTTCTGACTGGCCAAGGGTCCATCTGGCGAGAAAAACTGCAGATGCTGCTATCTTGGAAGGTCGATACTGCAATAAGCTGTATTCAACAAGTGCAAGCTCTGCTAAATAGTTTGCCATGAATTCCAGTTCAGGATAAGCAACCTGATAACAGAAAAAAAAAAGTACAATCAACTTGACTTTGTTAATTCGATTTCGGAGTTGACTGGTAGAAGCACTTTCAGAAGATTCAGAAGATCAAACAATTGCCACAGTTTGATCAAAGATCAGACAACTCAGATTTTTAATATGTATTTGGAATATGATTTATTAAAGTCGAAATGTGAGCTGTCTTGATCCAACAGTGCTGATCTCATTAATGCAGTGCGCAGAGAATCTGGATTTGGAATTCGGATATTCAATATCAACTATCAAGTATAGTCTATGTTAAGTACCTTGTAAGAAGATTGTGCAGCATGGATGAACCTCCTGAAAGCCGAAGAAGATGGTTAGAGTTCTATTGAATTTAAACTGTTTGAACAAAAATTGTTTATGTATTATGTACCTGAGGAATGTTTTGATTGTAGGAACAGATAACTGGAACTGTAGAACATTCAGTACCTCTTTCTCCATTTTCAAAATCTATCAAGTGCAGATTATTAGGTGTTTCATATATCAGTCATTATGAACACAAATTGAAAAGATGAAGTTTCCGGTAATAATACCAAATGTTACTTATACCTCTTTTTTCGAGTATGTATTGTCCGTGATGGTGACAAATTCTTCTAGCGGGGGAGCAGAAATCTCTTCATACTTACTTCAAGCCATGAAAGAAAAGAAGAGTATAAGAATGTTTGGTTTAGCGGTGAATTTGACAGAATCATACTGAGTAATCGTGATTTTAGCAAAAATTGCACTTTGTATCAAAGCCTCAATATTTACCAAGGAAAATTACAAAGTATTGTACTTACGATGAAATCAGCATGCAAGTAACACCCAGCAACTGGAGCCTCTGTCTTGTAATCACGCGACAGGAAAGGAACCGATCAATGAGATTCACGGTAAGGTAGAGTGTGTCTGGAACTAGTTTATATTCATCAGAAACCTGAAAAAGAATATAACAGCATTCCAACAAATCCATTCAACAACCAAAAATTGATGCAGTTCAGATTGAAGGGCTTATGCAATAAGCACTTAATTAAGCTGTTTATTCAAACTGTGTCTAATACGCTAACGGGACTAACCTCCACAAGCCAGTCAACCAGAATTCCACGCATGGTTGGAGTGATGTCTTGCTGCACCTTCTCCATGTAATTGGCTAGTGGCCTCTTTTCACACTGGAAAGATTTAACCAAAACACACAATCAATTATTTTGACAGTAAAATTGACTACTTTTTAGTCTTAGTTTCACATTATGCAACTAAAAATGAAGAAAAGAAAACACATTTTACAACACAAACCTCTTTGACATGAATATTATAGTATATATCAGGAGCATAAGAAGTCCAAACAGGAGAATCCTTTGCCTCCGAATCAATGTCCACGATTCCAAAGCCAACCGAGGTTCTTAGCTTCTCGCATATCAGATTTATATCTGCATAATCCAATCAAGATGAACATAATAGTATGACTATGATTTAGCAATTGTGGTGCCAACAATATTGAAGACATGTTCGATATCTGACACACGTCATATTGAATTAAATCGAATGAGATAGTTGAAAAAACCTTCAACTGGAGAATTGACAGAGGCCTGCATTGAAAGCATGGGAAAAACCAGATGAGGTGGAACTTGCAGTTGCAGTGAATCTTTCATTGTTGTTGTTAATGTGGAAGAATCTTCAGCCAACTCTGACTGAACATTCTCTTTGGTTGTTAATGCTGGTAAGGAGACATTTTCTTCTGAAGCTACCTTGGTCTTTCTCTTCTTGCAAGCTTCATTCTTCTATGTAATGAACAATATCATCAAATCACTAGTTAATAATAATAAATGATATAAAGTTATAAATTAAACAAGCAATTTAGTTCAAGATATTATTTTCACTTGAAGAATAAATGCTGAATCTATTATTCACTCCAAAGATTTACAAAATCCAACTCAATTATTCTCCACAACATTATCACAATGACAATTGTGGCAGCATTTTGCTGCAATATCAAAGTTCGCGACGTGTGAACAAGTGAGATCAGACCACAGCTAAAAAAAATGCAATTTTTACTGCAAACATGATTTTAGTAAATCTGCAAATGAAAACATAAATTTTTTCCACTAAATTTTAAAACGAGAAATTATATTTTGAAACATAATTTACCTCTAAAAGTAGTGCAGAATGAAATTTAAAATTGCTGTTAATTTTGTTCAAAATGTTTAATGAGTTGTAGCACCATGATATATTCATTAACCATCTAAACTTTTTGTTAAATTTGTGTCAAAACATCAAAATTCTTTAAAAATTTATATACATTTTCTATTAAATTTTGAATGAATTGTGAGCATGATCGTAAGAGTTTTGTCTTATAAAAGTTCAATCAATAGCATCACTTTAATTAAAAATAACTTGCTTTCAATTAGGTTAAAAAAAACTTGTTTTTAGTGTACAGACAAACATTTCATCTAAACAATTTCACTTCAAACTCAAATTTTAAATCAAAAACTAAAAGTGTTTTTAAGTCTCTAGTAGATAAAATTGATTTTGAATGAATAGATTTTATGAAAATAACTCAAGTTATTTGAAGATAAAACGATGTTTGGATAAACTCCTGCAAAAATGAATTTAACAATAAATTCCAATGTACAAATTAATATCAAAGGCTATTAATTTCATTTTCAAGTAGGACCAATTCAAAAAACATAATCAATTATACTCGAGAATAACCAGACATATCATATCAGAATCAATCGATCTCATCCAGACATAAAACCAAACATAAGCTAAATCAAAGATCGATCCCAATAATAATAACGATATTAATATAAAAAAAAAAGAGTAGAGAATTGCATATATTTAATATACCTCAAAATTTGACGTATGAATACGCTTATTTTTGTGCGATGATTTTGTTGAAGTGTTAGTCACATCCCTTAATCCAACCACACCTCCATCCTTAGTCGAAGACGCTTTCATGGCTCTAGCTCTTGCTCGAGTCACCCTAACATTCTCAACATTTTCTTTGTTCATTTTCTCTTCCCACACTGCACAATTCACAATTCAACAAATAAATAAAACAATATTTATAAATTTAAAAAAAGAAAAAAATATCAATAGTCAATAAAAAAGAGTTTTTATAATAATAAATAATAAAAAAATTAGAATATTTTTATTAATTCCTAGGTTAATTTTTTTGTAACAATGGTGAAGTGATAAACAAAAAACAGATCTACGCGGCGTGGTAATGAAAATTATTATTATGAAATAATGATATTTTGAAGTGCAGCAGCTATAAGGTTATGTGCATCGATTTGATATTCAGTCAAAGGTTAGGATTATATATTTCATGTAGAGAGAGAGAAAGATGAGAGAGAGAGTGAAGTACAGAAAGGTAGTGTGTGTGGATATGGGAGGAGAAGAAGATGAAGAAAAGAGTGAAAGCGATAATAAATAAAAGCGGAGTCGTAAGACTGAGTGAATGAGCGTGAGCGGGAGACAAGGCTGTAGTTTAAATTTGCAAAATCTAAACACTAATCTTTGTTCGGATGTTATTAAACATTGACTCAAGGGTAAATTTGGCGTAATCTCAAATAATTAGCGTAATTTTGGTAAAAAATATAAAAAATTTAAATGAAATTATGACAATACCCTTGTTTCTTTACAAGGGGAAAAGGGAAAAGATAAAAAAATATCTAGAAAATAAAATCCCATTATCATCAACAGGTAGGATAATGATGATTTTTATAGAAGACTCTGCAAAAGACCAGTACACCGTATTATCTCTCTCATATTTTGTTAGATAGTAAGCATAAACATTTTTCTCCTTAAAAATATGAAATTTTTGAACTAGTTATTCCCTAAAGAGAAAATATTTAGTGTTATGAAGAATTGCGACATAATGATGTCAAACATTAAGAGACTCTAAGATAATCTTGATAATGGGGGTTGAGTCAGAATAGCACTTCAAGTATTTGATGCTATGTTCTCAGACCATACGCAAATCATGATATAGCGCCATTAACTTAGCATGATGGATGTTGGAATAACCAATGTTACCCGCAAAATCGTGAACCCAAGCACCATCAGCATTTCGAATCAATCCAAATAAACCTGAGACGTCTGAATACCAAGGCTATTTTCATCAATGTTGGAAATTTAATTACCACCTATATATGCATTCCACGTGATCGTTCTCGTTGGATGAGACATATTATGCTTGTGAAAACATTTAACTTCTTAGCATAATCCGTTGTGACGAGTTTCAAAGTATAGAAGCACACTACTTCATTAGCAAAAGACACAATTTGTTCCTAGCACGCCACAACCACCAGCAAGCAGCCAAAAAGAGAGAACCACCATCAATGACATGTCTAATCTAATCATATAAACTATCTTCTTGGAAAAATAATGGGCCCAAGAAGTCAATAAATTTCCAAAAGCGATTAGCAAATTCACAATATTTCAGGCAGTGTAGAGTCGTCTTTGCGTCCTTATTGCATCTATGACAGAGATTCTTCTTGATCATATCACGATGATGCAACATTGATCTCGTAGGAAGGGATTTATGTAAAGTCATTATACAGAAGAATTTCACCTTTTCAAGAGCAAGAATATGCCACAACATCCCCAAGAGTTATTATTTGTTGTATTCTGAACAAATTCAAGTCTATTGATCCAATTATAATCTGAGCAGTATAGATACCATCTAATTTACCTTTCCAAGTTAACCGATCAAATACTATAGTATTCAAACAAATAAGAAGCACTTTCAAGAGGTCACAAACAACCAGAGGAATATTAATATATGATGAAATGAAGTTCCAACTCCAATCCAAGTAAACACCATTCACTCGCATTTCCAGATCGTGGATATCCACATAGAGAACCTGCTATGCTAATTTCCCTAACTCAGACCAATTGGAAAACCAGAAATTGGAGTTCCCATCTTCCAATCTAAATTCAAAGCCATCTTTAAGAGAAGAGAAAACTTTCATAATTACATTCATGAGTATCTGATCTTAGTTTCTTTTTCATATTAAGGAACATTTCCTCACTAATGTACTTATGCTTCAAAGATTGAACCCATAGTGAATCACAATCTTGGTGGAGACCCTAAATTAGCTTACCCAACATAAAAGCATTGATCTATCTTGCTTTAGGGATCCCAAGACCATTCCATTTGTTGGGCTTAGTGTTTTTATTCTAACCAACGAAATGCACACCAGAGTTCGAATTACCTTTCCACAAAAAATTCCTAGCCATCCTATCAATAAAATCACAATTCGGCTGTAGTAGCCAAGCCACTTGCATATAATAATTTGAGATAAAATCATTATAATAAGTTAGTTGCGGTAGTCAAGCCAGTTGTATATAGTAATACCCTCGTTTTGTCAAGCTCACTATAAATCTACATAAAACTTATAAATAATTCTTATAGTAATTGTCCGTGCTCACTAGATTGATCGCTATGACATATCATTGAATTTAAAGGAAAAGCATAATACGGAGAAAAAAAATATAAGCTTTATAAATATTTGTATCTAAATGATATTAATTACCATATATGAAAATAGTCGAACAAGCTGCAAAATAAAACTAGGAATAAAATCGTTAAGAGTGTCGTGAAAATAGATATGAGTGTTATTTAGGTTAGTATACATATAGTTGGCGACACCGAGAAGGAAAAAAATTAAATTGGTATTATAAAACTTAGGGTTAAAAAAACTAGACTCATATTGAATTGGTTTGTGAATATTACATAATGGAGTCTAGTTAAATTGTTACATTAAAGGTGCAATCAAATTGATGATGATGTTTACAAATCGATTGTAAATCTGACTGAATCGATAAACTAGGCATGTGATTTATAGAGAAACTTGCTTAACGAGAAAATATGTTTCTCTAGAAAAATATAATATTCTGAAACACATAAGAAAATAAATGGAAAAGAAAAAATACGTATGAGGAAAAAATGAAGAAAAAAAATTGAAGAAGAAGATAAATGCACTTTCACCACTAAGAGAAGGGCAAGAAAAAAATACCATATATAAAAGTCCCGTAATCGATTCTTTGTGAAGATTAGGTAAAAAGACGGGGAATTAGGGTCCAGATTGTTGAGCTCAGGCTATGTATGTTAAACTTAAACTACTAAAGAAACAAAAATAGTTCTGCTTTGGAAATTCAAAAATTATATATTCTTTCCATTAAAAATTATGTGACGTTACAGACTAGAAGAAAACATGTTAGTTGTGACTAAGAACCCTTATCGATCGATCCACCACTTTTTAAGGTGAAAAAAAAAGCAGCATTGCCACTATGATATGCAAACTTTTGGTACTTGAAACAATGTGAATGTACAAATATTTAATATATTAGGGACCTATTGATTCGACCAATGATCAATTGACTTATTTCTCAACCAAGTTAATAATTGATTCGAGTTTCGTAGCACTTCATATAATTATAAATGATAAGTTTTATTTTTTTAAAAATCTATACTGAAATAATTTTTTTTTGTCATTTAAATTTTACAAATTTTCAACACAATTTATTAAATCAAATATATCCTAAATGTATTTGTAAAAGAAATTACAATGACTAGGGGAAAATATGAGCATATCTTCTAATGTGTGAGTGTATTTAGTATATTAAAAATATATGTAATGCATGTCTACTCCAAAGGTCTTTGTGTGACTTGAAGCAATTTCCAATTTGATACAAAAGGTATGAACATTTTATTTTAAGCATTTATATTTAAGGAGTAATCATGATATTTGTGTCTATTATAAGAAGCTGAGAAATAATGATCACGCTTATCTACTTCATATGTTAATAATATGATGATTGTTAGCAAAAACATATATGGTATTGAAGAACTCAAAATAATGCGTAAATTTGAATTTAATATGAATGATCTAGGAAGTGCTAAGAAAATCCTAGGCATGAAAATCATTAGGCATTTGGATATTGGTGTTATGAGAATAACTCGAGAAATCTATGTCAAAATGGTGGTTCAAAAATTCAAAATGGTTGATGCAAAATCTAAAATTATACAATTGAATTTCATTTCCAATTTTCATAAAAAAATCTATCCCCAAAGTGTACTAAAAGAAAATAAATATGGTGTAGGTTTCTTATTTTAGTGTAGTAGGAAGTTTAATAAATGTGATAACTCCATTTATATGAGTTATTTATGTTTTAAATAGTTGAATTCATCCGTTGTAAATTAAATGATTGTGAGCACTCTACTTGATTTAAGCTAGTTTGTCATGTAATTTAGTTGAGCGTAATATGTGATTTGTCTTTTGGACTTCACTTGTATTTTTGTATTTAGGATTAGTTCTGACGATGCTTGGTGACATAACAACACTTGATTGTCTTGTGTCAGGATACTAATTAATTATCAAAAGAAGCTAATTGGAGTCATAACACCGGAGTAAAAGTTGAAATATAAGAGCATTCTAGACATTGAGGCTATGTGTTAATTTGACATAAATGGATAAGAATGAAAAGTTGGAGGAAAAAAGAACTATAAGATATCATGCACGTGCACTTGTATTATCCTAGTACAATAAAAAAGGATTATGCCTTATTCGTTGGGTCAAGAAAATGGATAAAAGAGGTTGACTCAAGTACCAATGAAACATCTATTGAGGTCAAGGAAACCATACATCAACCTATATCCATTTCAATGGCAGAAGTTGGCGCTAATAGTCACTAGAGCAAAGATCATCTACAATTGGAAGACTGATTGTTATGACTTCTTAGATTTATCATTTTATACTCTCTACTTAAGATGTGTATCTTGAATTCTCAGTTCTTGACTTTGGTAAGCTTACTATGAGCTAACTCTATTTTGTTGGATAGTATAAAGTTATTTAAACAAGTAATCATGTGAATATGATTTCACATGGTTTTATGTCATGTTTAATTCTTAAATGTTTAAGTTATATGTTTGACTATAGGCTTGATAATCCTAGAGTCAAATACAAACTTGTTAAGTTGTGGTAGGGCTTAGTAAATGAATCTCAAGAACTAATAGAGTTTACTAAATATGACAGTTTTACTTGAAATGTAATAGTACTAATGACAATTTAGACTTAAGGTAATCTTAATGAGCCATTTCATATTTCACAAGGTTTAGTGTTGACCATAAATGACATGATACCACATGACAACACATGGTCTAGTTTGATGTAATTACACCAAACCTAAGGATAATTCCTTATCAATTTTAAAGAACAAGATTCAATCAGCCCGATCGAAATCTCATTTTCTTCACTCTTCACTTGAGTGAATCATCAACCTTGGTGCAAGATGATTATCGTTGCACAATGACAATGAAAGAAGGAAGAAAGAAAAGATGAAATTGGAAGATAGAGGATTTAGTGTTTGAACAAAAAGAGAAGAATAATTTTTGCAGAGTTTCTCTCTGCTTCCAAACTGAAATTTTATTCACTTTGCAACTGCAAATTCTCAACTATTACAATAGTAAGGATTACTCCCTATATTTATAATTTTTAGGTTGCTTTCTCCCTAAGCCAAAGCATAAAACTACAAAATCCTAAAATATCTATTTTGGTCTCAGTCGAAATCCTGTGTCAAGTAACCTGCTTCTACACTTCGACATCTAATACAACTCGACACATATTAGACTATTTAAACAAACCCTTGTTCACGTCGAGCAACATGCTGCTTCAACACATCACCTAATTTATTGTGTCTTAGATATCTACATTCATCATAGATCTTAACTTCTTAAACACTTCAACCTGTGCTCCTTTCGTCATGATGTCTGCAATCTGATTCTCAGTTCTGCAATATTTAAAGTTTATCTTCCTTTTGGTATCTGCTCTCAAAGATAATAAAACCTCATTTCATTGTATTTGCTTCGACCATGCTATACGATTGTTTGTAGATTGAGTGGCGGTTCTAGTGCCCAGCTAGCCCGGGCACCCGCCCAGGCTCAACCCTTATTTTCATTGTATTCCTCCTAATTTAATATTCGAGTTTTAGACAAAATCATGGGCAAAATTAGTCAAAACAAGGTGTAAAAATTAAAACAAATAAATAACCAATGGTCAAGGCCCAACCCAATTAATTATTTATGAATCAAAACTGAAATTAAAAAAAAATTCCTTAAAACAAAAACCTTAACCTTCTTTCAAAACTACAGGTAAAGGTTTTAAAGAAATTAAAACTCTGCTCCTCCGTTCGCCCTATCCTCTCCTTCGTGACCGTGAGGTGAATGATCTCTCATCTTAACCTTCTCTTATTTTATTTTGCCGTTCGCCCAACCCAATTAATTTCTATGTGTTGTTGTTGTCACTGTAAATGAAAATTGAAACATGAAATGAAAGTTGTGTTGTGTACTTGTGTTGTGTTTGGTGGTAGTCGTAGAGAAGAAGAAGAAGAAGTAGGTAGTGTGTGTCTATCAAGTGTGTGGTTTTGTGTTGTGTTGTGTGGTTTTAGTTTACCGAGAAAGTGTGTGGGGTTGTGCTGTTGTTTTGCAATTTTTTTTAATAAAAATAGTGAATAATTGAAACTAGAAAGAGAAGTAGGTGTAGGTAGTGTGTGTTTGTTTTGTCTCATTTACTTTTTGTGTTTGTTTTTCTTCTCTATTTTTTTAAATTGGTATAAAAATATGTGAATTAGGTTTAGTTATTAATTAGGTTTAGTCTAACGATTAGTTTAATTTATTAATTTATTAAATTTATGTATTTATGTTATATTTTTATTATTATTTAAATTAATTAGATTTAGTTGTGAGCTTTAGAGTTAAAGGCTTTCGCTTACTTACCTAAACCGGACCATTTTACTTTCAATTTAACTTCATAATTTTTTTTCTAGATAATTAAATTTTAGATATGAGAAAGTTTTTGGTTCCTAGAAGAAGTTTTGAGAATGTTGATGTTGTGCAACCAGAAGCCGAAGTAGAAGAAACACCGCCTAATGTGGCCAATGAATTTAATTCAAATGAGATTGTACGTGATCCAGGATGTAGGAAACAAATTCATGAGTATGCTACAGATATTCAAGACCAAGTGAAGAGGGCATATATATTGAAGGGTCCAACGCAACCTGATTTAGCAATATTTCCTCGTACTCAATTTGGGAAGTCTTCAAGAGCATTTTGTAAAGCATGGTATAATAATTATACATGGATTGAATACAGTGAGTCGAAGGATGCAGCTTATTGTTTTTATTGCTTTCTCTTTAAGCCGTCCGGGAGGGCTGAACACTTTGGTTATGAAGTCTTCAACAAAGACGAATTTAAAGATTGAAAGCATGCATCTAAAGGTTTCAAAGATCATATTGGTAGTCATAATAGTAAGCACAACTCATGTATGAAGCACTATGACAATTATAATAATCAAAGACAAAGTGCGACAAGTATCTTTGCTAGAGCAACTAGGGAATCAGAAGAATTGTATAAGATCTGTAGGTTTAAAGTATCTTATGACTATTATATATTATGTCACATGTAACTCGCGGTTAATTTTTTGGCCCAGGCTACCTAAAATTCTTGGCTCCATCACTGTGCAGATTGATATCTGGCATGTTGTTGATCTTCATGGTCATTACTCCATGATCTTTCCCTGAAATCTCTTTGACCAAATTTAAAATCCATGTTGCTCAACATGCACAAAGAGAAGCAACTATCTACTCTGTTTCACATGACGATAATGTCACTACTGGCTCTTTTCTCGAACTTCAAGAAACATGTGCACCACCTAGCATAAACACATAACCTGTCGTGAATTAACCGGTTGGACCAAATTTTTTACACACGTTTTAGTCTTTTTTTTCCTTGCATATTTCCTTGTGGTTGCATGACTTTTCTCCAATATAGAATACTTTGACACCCAAATTTTACACTTTAATTTCCATTTTTTCCAATTCATCTAGTTTATGGCATTGTTTTCATCTATTCTATAAAATCGATTTTGGCTATAACTTCTCTATCAATAGGAAGAATTACTTCAATGAATGGCTTGTTCCATTTATTCTCTCCATTTTTAATTTGGTCACTGACTCCATTTACACTTATTTCCAAGGGTTTTTATATTAGGACTTTAGACCCTTGTTGATTAGGGATCCAATTGTCTTGCCAAATATTTACTTTCTCATTATTCCCAATGATCCAACAAGAACATTTGTTGAGGATTCATTTTCTTCAAATATAATATGTGGAAGACATTTCTAGAAGACTGGCCTTTTTAGTTTCTAATACAAAATTAATTATTTTATTTAATTATGTTATTAGCATCACTTTACTATAATATTTTTACTCTACTTTTATGATAATAAGAAATCTATTAATATTGATAAAATTAATTTAATGAAAATTTTATTCTCTTTTACTTTTACTTAATGCATGCATATTTAGATTCTTCTATATAAGTTTTAAAAGCACTTGTAGTCTACTATAGTTTAAGATTTTTTTTTTCTTGTTTGAATATTTTTTCAAAATCAATTATCCTCCTCCAAAAATAATTCTAATTGAGGCTACAATTCCTAACTTTTGAGTTTACTAGAATGAATTATATATTATTTGTTATAATTCTTTTTAATTTTCCTTCTTTAGCCTCTTAAATTTTTACCAATTATTTCTTTTCTTTTTAATTTATATTAGAATTTATTACCATTTTAATAATTATACTATTTAAAATCAATTTTGATAAAATTATCTAAACAACATTAATTGATATAACAATCACTTATAAGTTATATATTATTATTGTATCCAAACCTAAATCAATTTTACTAAACTCAATTATGTTAAAATCAATTTTATCAAACTCAATTTTCTTAAAATCAATTTTGTCCACCATAAATTCAAACACACCCTTATTGTTACTTTTTCCTTTTTTGTTTATAAATAGCTTAATAACTAAAGTTTCATCTTTTAAAAATTAATAAATAAAATGGCTCTAGTTCAAAGTGTCTGTGCACCCGAATATTCATACATAACAATTAATTGAACGCGGAATAATTTTTAATATATTTTTTTATCCCATATCTCTTTTATGTGATTCATTTTATTTCCTCAATTTTTAAAAAAGACAATAAAATCTCTTTTATCTTCAAACAATGTTATTTACAGGGCCGACCCTAGGGATAGGCCACCAAGGCTACCGCCTAGGGCCTCATTCTTTTATTTTTTATTTATATGATTTTAGTAATAAATTTTTTTAAAAATTACTTTTTAAATTATTTTATATACCAATTAAATAATAATAATACCTATTTAAAATATATAATTATTATTATTTACCATGTGTGTTATATAATTTGCTAATTTAAAAATCATAAGTATGAATAATAAATTTTTGAATTCTTCAATATAATAGGAGATTTAATATCTAATTTTTTTTTTATAATTTTGACATTGTTTTTCAATTATGATTTTCTAAATAATAAGAAGAGTATTTAGATTAGTTAATTTTAGTATCAAATATAATATTAAATAAAATTAATTATAATAATGTAATAGTTTCACATTCTAAAACATCTAAAATATATTAATTAAAAAAAATATTTTTATTATATTAAAAATTTTTGATCTAAAATTTTGCCTTAGGCCTCGGGATGTATTGGGCCGGCCCTGGTTATTTAGATAATTTCGGTCTAATTTCTATTAACAGATATTTATTTTTGCATGCATGACATCTAAGAGACACGTGTTCATCACGAAACTCTATATTTTCTAAAAAGATTCGAATATATTTCTCAATTATAAATTGAAGAAGGAATGATTTTTATGTGACATGTATTGAGAAGTCTTAAAAAAAGATCATAAATACACACAACCACTATATAACAAATCTCTGCCAATGAGTAGTGACCGGTGAGCGAAAGATTCGGCAAAAAGTTATGCAAGGTTTTATTCAAAACGAGTCGCAATAATTTGATTTACAAGATATTTTTCTACAGTATTTTAGATTCAAATTTTACTGAGGTTAAAATTCAATGGCTACTCCACTATAATACTAATTTATTTATGTTACTATCACTGTGTGTCAATTGAGTAAAACTTTAAATTAAATTAATCTGATTATTGAATTTTTTTATACTATCATGATAGTTATGTATATAGAACTTTAAATAATTTAAATATTTAAACTTAAAATATTTTAATAGTTCAAATTTAATCTTGAAAAAATCTATCTTGACTCTCTTTATTCTCTCTCTTAATCATAGGATTTGTTACAAAAAGCAATATATATTTTTTGTAATGTAAATGTGTTGTTTGAGTTGACAATATGAGACTCTTGCGGAGACATGTTTCAAAGTCTCACATTGGCGCTTTCTGTATTTCTTGAATAAGTCCAACAAAAAAGGTTCAAGTAAAGAATTTCCATCTAGTCTTCACCAAAAGAAAAGGCCAATTTAAAGCAACCACTTTGATGAATAAAAACCAACTTCAAAAACGTATCTTTCAAGTTACAAAAAGTGAAGTCATGTAGTACAACTCAATTATTTAAATTTTGAAAACATGTTTCCGTTTTGGAGCTTCAACAAGTGGTCCTCAACTTTTGAGAGAAGTAAATGATACTATTGTTTTACACTCGTAGCTTATGTCTATGACTGTTGTATTTCATCTACTTTTTATTTACTATTCAATGTGTACTATTTATTAAAATAGTTTAATATTCTAAAAATTGATTGTATTCTTATAAATATATTGAGAGGTCATTGTAGTTTACTTACAACTTACGTCCCTCCAACTTTAGTTGGGAAGAGAGCTTTCAAATTGTGGTGGATTCAGCATATATGAGCTATTGTGAAAATTGAAAAATTGAACCATACTAATTTGAAATGTGGACAAGTAAAGTAACATAGTCAACTAAATTAAATGGATTTAAGTAAAATTTAAATTTAAAAAACAGTGTAAGCAAATCACAAAGTACTTTGATCGAAACAATATACCTCGAAGAAAGAGTAGTTTTCAATTCATTATATTTCAAGAGTGGTTATGAATTACAAAATAAATTATAAAAAAAATAGTCTTTCAAATTCATAACAAAATCTCATATTTTCTATCCCATCTCTCTTTTACTCAATATATGAATCACATAAATTCATAGTATTTAAAAGTGAATGATAAATCACTTGATCAAATTTTCACCCTTAACATACAACAAAACATTCACTTAATCAAATTATGAAGTGATTGATACATATCGTAATAGGTTATTATTCATAGACAAAATATATTTTATCATAAGAAAAGCTATAAAATATATTTGTATTAAAATTGTTGTGAAAAACGATACCAATAACAAAGTATAATAGGGAATTATAGGGGAGAAGAAAGAAGAGGAACACAATAATTGGTTATAACTGCTATTCTTTTACTTTCTCTTAGAACAAGATTACAAGTTTACAAGAATAACAAATAACCTCTCTCGCCCCAAATTAGGATTTGCAGCTTAGCAATGATGAGAGACTAGTATGCTATTTATAATAAAACCTAACATACTAACTAATGGGCTTTTTCCACAAGGCCCATTACACAAGCCAACTTAATAAACAAGCTAACTTAACAAATTAGGGTTTAAACACTAAAACCTAATTTAACATGCTAACAACCCTAGCATCTTCGACACAAGCATGTGAACAACCTTCGACTTCATGCTTAACCCTGTCGAATCAAGAAGCTACCCTTCGGCCATACTAGAGTTCGATCCAATATCTCACAAATCTCCACCTTGGATCTAACTCTACAACATCAAGGGAACAAACTAGCTTTCTTCATGCAGCTTTAGCAACTGCATACAGTGGAAAAACTTGCAACTCGGTAATGTCTTGGTGATCATATCAGCAGCATTGTCTTCAGTCGAAACCTTCAGCACTTGGACTTCTCCACGCTCGATTACTCCTCTGACGAAATGCAGCCTCACATCAATGTGCTTAGTTCGCTCATGATAGGCTGAATTCTTCGACAGGTGTATTGCACTCTGACTATCACATTTAACTGTGATACTTCGACCTTGAAGTTTCAGCTCCTTTGCAAAACCTTCAAGCCACAATGCTTCTTTCACAGCTTCAGTTAAGCCAATATACTCCGCTTCAGTGGTTGATAGAGCAACAACCTTCTGAAGTGTTGCTTTCCAACTAATTGTTGTGCCAAACATAGTGAAAACATATCCAGAAATAGATTTTCTGGAATCCATACAACCTGCATAATCAGAGTCGACATATCCTTCGATTACTGCTTTACCATCTTCACCCAAGGCTCCACCATAAATTAGGACTCTTTTCAGAGACCCATTTATGTACCTTAAAATCCACTTCAATGCTTGCCAGTGAGCCTTTCCAGGATTCGCCATGTACCTGCTTACAAGACTTACTGCGTATGCTATGTCGGGTCTAGTACAGACCATATCATACATCAAAGAACCAACTATATTAGCATATGGGATGCTATTCATATAGACTCTTTCCACATCAGTACTGGGACACTGATCAATACTCAGCTTGAATTGAGGGTTTGTTGGAGTCACAACTGGCTTCGAATTCGACATACCAAACTTTTCAAGAATCTTCCGTAGATATGCCTCTTGAGATAGGCATAACTTCGACTTCTTTCTATCTCTTCGAATGTCAATTCCAAGAATCCTGGAAGCAGCTCCCAGATCCTTCATATCGAACTCCTTATTGAGTTCAGCCTTCACCCTCATCGCATCTTCGACACTGTTGCTTGCTATGAGAATATCATCCACATAAAGCAACAAAATAACAAATGAATTACTAGGTCGAAATCTGAAGTAAACACAATGGTCGAACTGACTTCTAATGAAACTTATGCGTGCCATGAACTTGTCGAATCTCCTATTCCACTGTCGAGGAGATTGTTTCAGCCCATACAAGGATCTCTTTAACTTACACACATAATCTTCCTTCCCCTTTTCGACATACCCTTCAGGTTGCCTCATCAGGATCGTTTCATCTAAATCACCATACAAGAACGCAGTCTTCACATCCATTTGTTCCAGTTCAAGGTCGAACAGGGGCAGCTGTCATACCCCGAAATTTGCCCGATCAGATCTATATCTTATAATTCATCAAGGGTCAAAATTAAGAGTCATGGGGTTTGACATTCCTATTGTCAAACCCGCCCTCTTATAAAATATCCTGAAAAATAAATGGGGTGCGATTAACAGGTGTTTCAAGGGTTTTATCAATTGTTAATATTATTTTCCTTTTACTAACATTTGCGTTTTTTCCGGATTATTATTAGTAATTTTTATTACTTCTAACTATTAGTATTTAATATTATTAATTTTATTATTAATATTAATATGAATATTAGGTGATATTATTATTAATATTATCTAGGGTTATTATTATAGAATTTGTATATATTATTATTATTAGTTAGTATTAGTTTTTATTAGAATTAGTATTAATGTAAATATTATTATCATTATTATTAGAATTCCTTTTAATTTTTTTTAATTATTAAGTTAATTGGGCAATAGGCCCATTAGAGGTAGAAAACCCTAGTTTTGATTAATATAAATAAAACTTTTTTAGTCAACCAGTGGGGGACATTCGTTCAACTTAACTAATCCTTATTTTCTCCCTCACACGTCCCACTTTCATACACAAAAAAAAAACCTGTCTCCAAGATGCCAATTCGATTCTCAACAAATTCACACAACTAACTTGTCTTTTATTCACAGTAGAGCCAACAATTTAAATGCACTACAAACCTTTCCCATCAAAAGAGTTAACCATTATTTTCTTTCACGTATATACACAGTACTGATGTTCATTAACACTATTTTTTGTCTTTCCAAATAACCAAATCATGGCCATGTAGTATTCATGCTTCACTATAGCCAACAAACCATTAACATCATCATCAACAAGACGCATAGTACCTCATTCAGATCTGATCCGCATCATTGCATACCAATTTTCACTTTTCTAAAACATAGAAGGAGGAAAATCATTGTTGGCGAGATCGAAACCCGCGCGAATTCACAGCCACGATTTCGCTTCCTTCGCCAACGCCATCTGCAGAACCACCGCGCTCAGCCCCGACGGCAAGCTCCGACACCGCGCGCCTCCAACAGCCAAAGCGGCAAGCTCCGATCTACCACTTCCTTCAACGCACAACAAATCTCCGCCGCTTCGGAACAACCATGCCGACACAGTTCCGGCGAGCACTCTAGCAATCTCCCCCCACAGCTCTCCAATCGACGCTCGAGTTAGTGTTCTACTTCCCTTGCTATTATCAATCTGAGATTTTTGTTTGATTTTGTGTGATGTTTAGAAGAATAAAGGGGTAAGTTGGAAAGAGGAGATAGATCTAGCATTTGTTCTTGTTCTTGGTACTGATAACTGACGGCATGTCTTATGTTTGCTGGCTTTGGTTATTTTATTTTTTAGAAAAAAAACACGTGTCATACTTGTAGTGGACCACTTAAATAATGGAAAAGTAAAATAAAATGATTAATCATTAGAATTAGGAAATTTCTTTTTACAACTAATTAAGTAGATATCTACGTTAATTTCTTGATTAAATTCAAACTCCTACATCATTATCAAATAAATCATTAATATAAAACATATAAGTTAAAATTTTTAAATAAAGGTTTCATTAATTGTTTTAATCGAATCAATCGATTGCGGTGATTAACGACCAAAATTAATTTTGTCACGCAAGGATATTAGGATTTAATTTATTATTCGTTCCGACTAAATCTATTAGTTGCAATGGTTAATAATCGATTAGTTTAATTAATCAAATCCTATAAATTAAAATAAACTTATTTGGTTAAAGGGTTTCAACCATTTTTATTGGTTGCGATGATTAGCCTATTTTCTCACCTTAAATTCATTATTATTTTTAATCGAATCATTCGATTACGAGGGATAATGATACAAATTAATTCATAAAAAATTATTAAAAAATACTATAATTCATTATTAGTGATAATTGAATCAATCAATTAGAATTGGTAATGATACAACTATTAATCGGTTAACTATGGTAATTCGAATCAATCGATTATCGCGGTTAATAGTACAAATTAAAACCAGGGTTGTACGCCCAAACCTTAAAAAACACTAAACCACAATACTACGGATTTTCATCCCTTCAAATATTGCAATGTTCACAACTACGATAAGGTAACTCAAAATACCTTCGAACATTCGCATTTCAAAACAACTTCAAACCACATTCAATTCAATTCTAAGGCGTACAACCCTGTGCCCGAACTACGTAGACTCTGATCCTCCATAAGGAGGTACGTAGGCACTTGGCAACAAGGCGAGTCCCCTTCCTTCTAAATCTCATTTTTTCCCGATTTATTTCCCTTAATTATTTAACCCTCGAAAGCATAAACCTCACCTTAATACTCTTAGCCATAAAACTGTTACCTTAGATTCAAAGCCATAGGAAAGGGTTGAGGGTGCCTAACACCTTCCATCGACCTGAATATAGTATCTTACCCTGATCTCTATACTGCGTAGGGTTTCCTATTCGCCCTTCAGAATAGGTGGCGACTCTCTAAGCTATAAATTTTTAGGCAGGTTGCTACAGCTGGCGACTCTGCTGGGGATAACTATAACGGTGAATTACTATGCTCCTATAGGTTTTGGCAGGGTTTAGGTTTTTGGCGAAACATTTAGGTTTGTGGCAAACTTTTTAGGGTTTGGCTAATTTGCCATTTTAGGGTTTATTTATTTTTTATAAATATTTAAATTTTTTATTTTATTTATTTATTTATAATTTCATCATTTTACATCAATTCAATAAATACCTGTTTATTTAAATAATATCTGTTTATTTAAATATTTGCTGTGTATCGCATTTTAAATTGCAAGCGGCTGGAGTTCGAGGTTAGTTTTAAATATTTAAATTTTATTTATTTATTTATCTTCCTTTGCAATTTCATTACTGCAGTTTAATTAAATATTTATTTAAATGAATATTTTTTGCTATTTTTCTATTATATCTGTTGGGTTATTATACATTGTTGTTAAACCCTAAGTGTGGGAGTTAACTTTGAGATCAATAGGGGAGTACGAATCTCCTACGAATCTCATTGATAACTCCACTCGGAGTGGGTTGAGTATTCGGAAAGGTCCAAAACGAGGCTTGACTTTGTTGAGGGCTGGACTGAATACTTGGCTGATCTCTCCGGGAACCTACCCCAAAAATTCGAACCTCATGGATAAAATGAGTTGTTCTAAAATCCGAAGAGACAAAAAGTCTCAGAGGCTACGAACGACCCCATGAGACCTTCTAGAACCCCCCCTATAAAAAGGTTGGCTCCCAAGAGCCGCTACGTCGGACCTATGAACTTAGGACTTTTGTGCTTCTGTGCTCATTATATGTTTGCAAATATCTATGCATTCCCTAGCCTGTAGGGATTTTATTTTCATATCCTTGTGTTTTTACAACTACGTGTCCTTCCTACGAAGGACATTTCCATTTATGCACGTCGATTGGCCTCTCGATGGCCATGTGACCTTGTGATTGTCTTGAACAGTCACCCCGTGCTTCCATCTACGCATTCCCCAGCCCATAGGGATTTTCTTTTACGTTCATGTGTTTCTACAACAATGTGTCCTTCTCTTGAAGGACATCCTCATTAACGCACGTCGATTGGCTTCACAATGGCCATGAGAGCTGGTAACTGTCTAGAACGGTCAACCCGTGTCTATTCCCGCGCACTCTCTAACTTGTAGGGTTTGGATTTCCATCTATACAACTTTCATCCCTAGCCCGTAGGGATTTCTCTTCATCCGATATCGTTCTTAGACAGGTTGTGTTCCGCATAGAGAACCTTCCCACGAGGGACAACTTCGTAAGTACATGTCGAACGACCTCTCGAAGGTCATGAGACTTGGTGACTGTCGTGAACGGTCGTCAGCTGCTACTTTCCGCGTACCCCTTAGTCTGAGGGATTCCCATTGGTGTATTATAATCCCAAGCTTGCGAGTATCTCATTAGAGTCTAATGTTATCCCTAAATCCGCACAGGCTATCCTTAGGATTATATCTACCGCACGTCCGCATTGCATTGCATACAAGGAGTCATAATAGACAAAAAATAAATGAGTCCTTTGCATACGCGTGCATTCGCATTTTCATGCGTTCATACATTTACATTCACATTTGCATTTCTACCTTCGCCCGCATCCATACTTACCGTGCTAGCCGGTTTCCCGAAACGCCCAAGGAAATAAGAGGATTATCACCTATGGGGAAAGGAGGATAAATTATTAAGAATGATCTCGGCCCTACTACAAAAAGAGGATGTCTTCCGCCATGCCAATTACATGTCCATGCCTTTTCAAAACAGGATTATAAATACAATAAAGGTTATCATCGAGCAATGATTAGTTCAACAACGAAGTTCCCTCGTAGATACACTCAAGGGGTAACTAGTCATAAAGGGGTTCATCTACGAACATAGCAAATTTACAAGAACGCTCTACGATAGCCTGGGGGCAAAGATCAATCCAACTGGGGCAACACCCTGAACGAAGATGCTTAACTACGATGGAAGGAAGGCGACATATGTTAATCCCCCACCAAGGGGCAAGAGGGTCATACGTTCTCTCTATCAGTCTACAAACTCTGGAGGTTACAAATGGTGTGAAGCTATCCTTAGAAAAAAAAGCAAAAGAGGTTCAGTCAAAGGAAACTCATGAAGCTCCGATACGACGAAAACCCACCGCTAACAATTTATTCCCGACAGGTTTGACGTGCCCAAGGAGAATTCGAGACTACCCTTCACTTCTACAAGTCCATGAACTAAGGAGTGAAACAAGTCCAATGAACTCACAAAGGAGATTGCCCTTAGGATCAATAGGTTTTACCATTTCAAGTTGTAATTTCTAGGATCACAAAGTGTTATTTGATGTAAAACGTTGTACCTATCGAATAGTAATTCAATAAAATGATCATGCATGTTTTGAAATCAATTCTTTCTCTTCGCTCTTACATTACTACGACTTTCCGTTTCAAATTATCACTCCCAATTATTAACAAACTTGAGGGAGAATGACGAATACAAATAACTAAGTCTCGCTAAACATATGCTTTCAAGGTAAGACCAAGCCGAGGATGTACAGGCATTGTTTCAAATCCCAAACAGTGGAGCTATAAGGATGTTAATCTCTCGTTACCCCCTCGAGCCAGGAGTTGGAGTTTGTTTCTACTTTTCAAATAAACCTTGATTTTAAACCAGGGGCAGGGTAGATTTCGATTAATTCAATGGTGTATTTTGGTTGTCAAGAGAATCAATCCATCCAAGCAAGGATTCAAGCAAAGTTCAAGCATATCTTCTTCCTCGCATTCATCCAAGATGGAGGAAGCAATGGAGATAACATTGACAACAATATTCTTCCTCAAAACATCATTCAAGATCGAGGAAGTATCAAAGTCGAAGCTTACAAATCAAATCAACATGACGGTCACAACAGTCAAAATATCCAAGGATCAATATTTCCAAAGGAGCATTCAAAAGAAAAACGCCCGCTAAGTCAAAATGGAAATTTCCACGAAAGAAAACAAAACGACTTAGGCAAAGTTTGGGCATCCCGATGGATCAAATTCAAAGGAGTTGGTTCATGCAAAAAACAAGGGATAAAAACAAAGGCGAAATACAAAGGATAATCTTGTGACTGCCACAGCTTCTCATAAACGCTTGGATCTTTACAACATTTTTCAGTGCTTGGATCTCTACTAAGGCCTCCGCGCAACATCAAAACTGATTCTCTTACAAACAAAGCACATCCATTGGATTAGCGAATTTTAGGACTTGGAGAACATCAAGGAGAAAGGGGTGGGCTAAATAAATTTTGAGCCTTATATCCATTGTTTCTTAAAACCGTGAACCAGACCAAGATACAACATTCAAAAGTCCTAATTGAGGCAAGGTTAACTACGAAAGCATATTAAGCAGGATTTGTTATACTGACTCCTATGTTTGTTAACACTATTTCTAATCACTACGCTTCTTCAAGCATTCATTTCTAATCATTCAACCTTAATTCATAACGAACCTCGATTTCAAAACTTGCATTTGCATTACATTGAAGTTACTTCTCAAAAGGTACAACACCGTCTACGAATATACACTTAGCATAAAGGTGATCATTTCTGATAAAGACTCTTGAATGGGGAAACCACGTCCAGAGGGTTTTCCTAAACAGAGGCATACAACCAAACATCCTATTAACTAGGGGAATTCTTCCGAAGGTTCAATTGACTTGGGTTACATCTCGAAGCAATCTCAATCAGGGGCAGGTCAAACATGGGAAGAATTCAAATTCAAAAGGATATAACACTATGGGTAACCCTCCATATCTGGGAAGTCAAGGGCATACCCTTCAATCTAAACGTCGAAGCATATGACAAGGTTATTTCCTGGGGCATTTCCCTCATAAGCATCTTCTTCCACTAAAATAATGGGGCAATGGATACTAAATCCATAAAGCGCACAACAAAAGACACTTTCATATTCTGCAGTTTCGAACAAATCTTCCTCCTAACTACAATCTTCAAAATTCGAACAAAACAGGTATTGGGAAATCGCGCTAGCATCACACCCTACCTTATCCAACAACCTCACAACATTTCGCATACGCTTTGGTTATCAACAACATATCATTCGAGTACCATGCAAGTACATATAACTCATGCATTACATACAATGGCTGTTACATTACACCACACCTTTTTAGGTAGTCTTCTTTAAGACAAATCCTATGATCATTTCCGATAACCTTTTTAGGTAGTCTTCTTTAAGACATTCTTTCCTAAGAACCTCTTCAGGTAGTCTTCTTTAAGACATTCCAAGAACCCTTTTTAGGCAGTCTTCTTTAAGACATTCTCTTTCTACAGGTAGTCTTCTTTAAGACATTCTACGAACCTTCCTAAGTAGTCTTTTCTAAAGACATCCATTATCCTTTCCAAGAACCTTTTTAGGTAGTCTTTTAAGACATTTCTTCCAACCTTTTCAGGTAGTCTTATAGAAGACATTATTTCGTTCCACTCGTTACATCAATCAACATATGCATAAGCATAAGCATTATCCCATGCATCGAAACATCCAATTCAGAACTCTGGTGCTAAGCTACATTGTCCACCTGCTTCCCGGTAACCTTACCGATGATAGCAACCCTGCTGAACATTTCATAAAACATATACATACGCATTAGCATATACATATCATCTAACGTATTCACATACTGCATATCACAGAGGTCCAATTTTCATGTACAAATTCAAATCCTATTTCAAATCCTATTCAAGTTCCTAGTCCAATTCCTACCTCCAATCCTATTTCAATTCCTATTCCAATTCCTATTCCAAACTGATTCCCCATCCTATTCCCAACTCCCATCTTTCGAATCCTATTTCATATCCTATTTCTAAATCCTATTTCAATTCCTATTCCAAATTTCCAATTCCAAACCCCAGCTTTCAAATCCCATTTCAATTCCAATTTCAAATCCTATTCCAATTTCAATGACAATTTCAAACCAAAATCGTAGCCCTCGCGTTACGTCTTATCGCGGCAGTTGTAACGGCAATTCCAAACCAAAATCGTAACCCCCGCGTTACGTCTTATCACGGCAGTGATAACGGCAATTTCAAACCAAATCGTAACCCTCGCGTTACGTCTTATCACGGCAGTGGTAACGGCAATTTCAAACCAAATCGTAACCCTCGCGTTACGTCTTATCACGGCAGTGATAACGGCAATTTCAAACCAAAATCGTGACCCTCGCGTTACGTCTTATCACGGCAGTGATAACGGCAATTTCAAACCAAATCGTAACCCTCGCGTTACGTCTTATCACGGCAGTGATAACGACAATTTCAAGTTCAAATCGTAACCCTCGCGTTACATCTTATCACGTTAGTCCCTTGGCAGTGATAATGGCACCTTCAATTTCAAGTTCAAATCGTAACCCTCGCGTTACGTCTTATCACGTTAGTCCCTTGGCAGTGATAATGGCACCTTCAATTTCAATCCAAACCATTACAAAGTCCAGTTCCCGTCTGGTAGTCAGTTCCCGTCTGACCGTTACATCCTATTCCAATTCCTATTCAAACTGTGACTTGTTGCGTTAGTCCCTGAGCAGCAATAAGTTATGTCTTATCACGTTAGTCCCTTGGCAGTGATATGACACCGAGTTCTTTGGTACGTTAGTCCCTTGGCAGTAACCAAGACTCATTTCAATTTCAATTTCAAATTCAACCCCAACCATGACTTATTGCGTTAGTCCCTGAGCAGCAGTAAGATTATGTCTTATCACGTTAGTCCCTTGGCAGTGATACAAAGCTACGTCTCTTTGCAAGTAGGGATTTATTTTCCCTGATCACAAGGTTTATCAAACAGTTCTTCAATTGGGTTTATCACATTAGTCCCTCGGCAGTGATCTTCTTCAAAATTTCAACAATAACAAGCAAGGTTCTATTTTTCTTTTCGGAAGTTACTAACTTCAACTAACATAGCTAATAATCATGCATCATTCGACTAACATATCTCATTCATACATAATGCATATACATACATCGCTCTCATTTATTTTGAGAAGCTCACTGCATCATACATCACATGCATCATAACATTGCATAAAATTCAGGTTGCCTTTTCAGGCCGTGTTACAACCAAAACACAATGGTCCCTTTCAAAAGCATTTGCTTCACATTCAAAGAAAAAGAGAGGGGTATTTACCCTGGATGCCATCTTTAAGCCCATCTACCGCAGAACATCCTTCCCAACAAGTGCAAATTTCGGGGCATTCTCAGTGTCCAATCATCTTCCACCTTTAGATCACGATAGGTAGACGTGCCTATCTGACTCTTCAGGTTTAAGAAGATTGAACAGGGGCAGCTGTCATACCCCGAAATTTGCCCGATCAGATCTATATCTTATAATTCATCAAGGGTCAAAATTAAGAGTCATGGGGTTTGACATTCCTATTGTCAAACCCGCCCTCTTATAAAATATCCTGAAAAATAAATGGGGTGCGATTAACAGGTGTTTCAAGGGTTTTATCAATTGTTAATATTATTTTCCTTTTACTAACATTTGCGTTTTTTCCGGATTATTATTAGTAATTTTTATTACTTCTAACTATTAGTATTTAATATTATTAATTTTATTATTAATATTAATATTAATATTAGGTGATATTATTATTAATATTATCTAGGGTTATTATTATAGAATTTGTATATATTATTATTATTAGTTAGTATTAGTTTTTATTAGAATTAGTATTAATGTAAATATTATTATCATTATTATTAGAATTCCTTTTAATTTTTTTTAATTATTAAGTTAATTGGGCAATAGGCCCATTAGAGGTAGAAAACCCTAGTTTTGATTAATATAAATAAAACTTTTTTAGTCAACCAGTGGGGGACATTCGTTCAACTTAACTAATCCTTATTTTCTCCCTCACACGTCCCACTTTCATACACAAAAAAAAAACCTGTCTCCAAGATGCCAATTCGATTCTCAACAAATTCACACAACTAACTTGTCTTTTATTCACAGTAGAGCCAACAATTTAAATGCACTACAAACCTTTCCCATCAAAAGAGTTAACCATTATTTTCTTTCACGTATATACACAGTACTGATGTTCATTAACACTATTTTTTGTCTTTCCAAATAACCAAATCATGGCCATGTAGTATTCATGCTTCACTATAGCCAACAAACCATTAACATCATCATCAACAAGACGCATAGTACCTCATTCAGATCTGATCCGCATCATTGCATACCAATTTTCACTTTTCTAAAACATAGAAGGAGGAAAATCATTGTTGGCGAGATCGAAACCCGCGCGAATTCACAGCCACGATTTCGCTTCCTTCGCCAACGCCATCTGCAGAACCACCGCGCTCAGCCCCGACGGCAAGCTCCGACACCGCGCGCCTCCAACAGCCAAAGCGGCAAGCTCCGATCTACCACTTCCTTCAACGCACAACAAATCTCCGCCGCTTCGGAACAACCATGCCGACACAGTTCCGGCGAGCACTCTAGCAATCTCCCCCCACAGCTCTCCAATCGACGCTCGAGTTAGTGTTCTACTTCCCTTGCTATTATCAATCTGAGATTTTTGTTTGATTTTGTGTGATGTTTAGAAGAATAAAGGGGTAAGTTGGAAAGAGGAGATAGATCTAGCATTTGTTCTTGTTCTTGGTACTGATAACTGACGGCATGTCTTATGTTTGCTGGCTTTGGTTATTTTATTTTTTAGAAAAAAAACACGTGTCATACTTGTAGTGGACCACTTAAATAATGGAAAAGTAAAATAAAATGATTAATCATTAGAATTAGGAAATTTCTTTTTACAACTAATTAAGTAGATATCTACGTTAATTTCTTGATTAAATTCAAACTCCTACATCATTATCAAATAAATCATTAATATAAAACATATAAGTTAAAATTTTTAAATAAAGGTTTCATTAATTGTTTTAATCGAATCAATCGATTGCGGTGATTAACGACCAAAATTAATTTTGTCACGCAAGGATATTAGGATTTAATTTATTATTCGTTCCGACTAAATCTATTAGTTGCAATGGTTAATAATCGATTAGTTTAATTAATCAAATCCTATAAATTAAAATAAACTTATTTGGTTAAAGGGTTTCAACCATTTTTATTGGTTGCGATGATTAGCCTATTTTCTCACCTTAAATTCATTATTATTTTTAATCGAATCATTCGATTACGAGGGATAATGATACAAATTAATTCATAAAAAATTATTAAAAAATACTATAATTCATTATTAGTGATAATTGAATCAATCAATTAGAATTGGTAATGATACAACTATTAATCGGTTAACTATGGTAATTCGAATCAATCGATTATCGCGATTAATAGTACAAATTAAAACCAGGGTTGTACGCCCAAACCTTAAAAAACACTAAACCACAATACTACGGATTTTCATCCCTTCAAATATTGCAATGTTCACAACTACGATAAGGTAACTCAAAATACCTTCGAACATTCGCATTTCAAAACAACTTCAAACCACATTCAATTCAATTCTAAGGCGTACAACCCTGTGCCCGAACTACGTAGACTCTGATCCTCCATAAGGAGGTACGTAGGCACTTGGCAACAAGGCGAGTCCCCTTCCTTCTAAATCTCATTTTTTCCCGATTTATTTCCCTTAATTATTTAACCCTCGAAAGCATAAACCTCACCTTAATACTCTTAGCCATAAAACTGTTACCTTAGATTCAAAGCCATTTGAAAGGGTTGAGGGTGCCTAACACCTTCCCTCGACCTGAATATAGTATCTTACCCTGATCTCTATACTGCGTAGGGTTTCCTATTCGCCCTTCAGAATAGGTGGCGACTCTCTAAGCTATAAATTTTTAGGCAGGTTGCTACACCACCATGGCAAGCAACATTCGAATGGACCTATGCTTCACAACAGGAGAGAACACATCATTGAAGTCGACACCTTCTTTCTGAGTGAAACCCCTTGCGACCAGCCTTGCCTTGTATCTTTTCGACGTCACTCCTTCAATTCCTTCCTTAACTTTGAAAATCCATTTACAGCTGACTAACCTTGCCCCAGCAGGTTTCTTGATCAGTTCCCAAGTGTGATTATCATGAAGAGATTTCATCTCATCATCCATGGCCTTCAGCCATTCAGTCTTATTTTGACTCCTCATAACTTCCTTATAATCTCTAGGTTCATCAACAAGAACCTCACTGGCAGAGATTAATGCATAAGCTATAAGATCTGCATACCCAAGTCTCTGAGGTGGTTTGATGACTCTTCTCGACCTATCTCTCGACAATAGGTAGTCATCGTCAGTTTCCTCAACTTCCTCAGCATCTTCTGCTTCTTCTTCGACTTCATCAGGGACATGCAATTCAGCATCAACATGCTCCACCTCAACAGGAATCTCTACCTGTTCCAGCTCTTCGTCAGATGTTTCTGTATTTCGACCAACATCATCAGTTTTCTTAAAAGCCATTTCAGCTTCATTGAAAACAACATATCGACTGGTGATACACCTCCTGTGACCTGGCTCTAGGCACCATAGCCTATAAGCTTTGACTCCTTCTGGGTATCCCATGAACATGCATTTCAGAGCTCTAGGTTCGACCTTGTCTTGCCTAATGTGAGCATAGGCTATGCAGCCAAATACTCTCAGTTTGTCGAGATATGGTGGATGTCCCGACCAAACTTCTTCAGGTGTCTTCATATCTAACGCTGTCGAAGGACATCTGTTTATCAGATATGTTGTTGTCGCAACAGCCTCAACCCAGAACACCTTCTTTAACCCCGCACTAGTCAACATACATCTGACTCTCTCCAAAATAGTTCGATTAAACCTTTCAGCCAAACCATTTTGTTGTGGAGTACCTGCAGTAGTTCTATGCCTTGCAATACCAGAGGTAGCACAAAAACTGTCGAATGCCTCATTGCAAAATTCAAGGCCATTGTCGGTTCTCAACCTCTTGACCTTTCTGCCAGTCTGATTTTCAACCAGAGTCTTCCAACTTTTGAAATTCTCAAAAGTTTCATCCTTAGTCTTCTGGATGAATACCCATAATTTTCTGGAATAATCATCTACTATGGATAGGAAATACCTTGCCCCTGAATGTGATGGACACCTTGCAGGCCCCCAAAGATCAGCATGGATGTAATCATGGGATCCATGTGTTCTTTGTTTGCCTTTGTTGAACTTCACTCTGCAAGATTTTCCAAGTACACAGGGTTCACAAAACTTCAGCTTTTCGACTTTGTCTCCACCAAGCAGATTTTGTTTCCCTAATTCGACCAAACCCCTTTCACTGACATGGCCCAATCTCATGTGCCAGATTTCTGTTTTCGACAAAGGTTTCGTGGATGCAACATTTGTCGAACCACTTACAACTTCAGCCTCAAGGGTATACAAGCCTTGTTTCTTCACGCCTCTCAAGACTTCCTTCGAACCCTTCATGACTCTTAGGATACTTTTCTCTCCTTGAAAAACATATCCTTTCTTGTCGAATTCACCAAGAGAAAGCAGATTTCTCTTCAAATCAGGAACATACCTGACTTCAGTCAACAACCTTATTGACTCATCATGGAGCTTGAATCTCACAGATCCAACACCTGCAATCTTGCAAGCCTTGTTGTTTCCCAGCAATACTGATCCACCATCTTGATCACATAATTCCTCGAACAAGTCTTTGTTTGGAGTCATGTGCCAAGTGGAACCTGAATCCATAATCCACTCCTTCTTAGAGTCACTGCTTGAAACCACAAGAACATCAGATGATTCGAAATCATCTTGAACAATGGCAGCGTTGCCATTATCCTTACCTCCATGATATTTCAGACGTTCAGGGCACACCTTTCTTGTGTGACCCTCCTTCTTACAATGGTAGCATCGAATGCCAGATGCTTCGCCACTGTAAGACTTCGACTGGCTTTTGCCTTTCTTCTTGTCGAACTTACCATCCTTTCGTAAGAGTTTTCCTTTAACGGCCAAACCTTCGCCAACAGTCGAAGGTTTATACTCCTTTCGTTCATTCAAGTCCTTAGAGTACAAGGCTGATTGAACTTCTTCAAACGTCAGGGATTCCCTTCCATACAAGAGAGTTTCTTTGAAGTGAGCATGTGATCGAGGCAAAGAACACAATAGTAACAGCGCTTGATCTTCATCATCGATCTTCACATCAATATTTTCAAGATCAAGAATCAGCTTGTTGAACATATCCAACTGTTCAGCCAATACTTTGTCTTCAATCATCTTGAATGAATACAAAGCTTGCTTCAGGTAGAGTCGATTTACCAGCGATTTGGTCATATACAAACTTTCAAGTTTCACCCATAACCCTGATGCCGTCGTCTCCTTTGATATCTGTCGGAGAACCTTATCACCAAGGCTCAACAAAATTGCGCTGTGTGCTTTCTCGATCATAGTTGTCTTCTCCGCTGCCGTTAATGCAGCATTCATGGCTGCCTCTCCCTTCAACGCTTCCAAACAACCCTGCTGAACCAGTAGGGCTTTCATCTTCAAGCGCCACAGACCGAAATCATTCACTCCGGTGAACTTTTCAATCTCATACTTTGTTGATGGCATCTTCTCCACGCTCACCGCACCAATTTGTTTTGAAAAACGATACCAATAACAAAGTATAATAGGGAATTATAGGGGAGAAGAAAGAAGAGGAACACAATAATTGGTTATAACTGCTATTCTTTTACTTTCTCTTAGAACAAGATTACAAGTTTACAAGAATAACAAATAACCTCTCTCGCCCCAAATTAGGATTTGCAGCTTAGCAATGATGAGAGACTAGTATGCTATTTATAATAAAACCTAACATACTAACTAATGGGCTTTTTCCACAAGGCCCATTACACAAGCCAACTTAATAAACAAGCTAACTTAACAAATTAGGGTTTAAACACTAAAACCTAATTTAACATGCTAACAACCCTAGCATCTTCGACACAAGCATGTGAACAACCTTCGACTTCATGCTTAACCCTGTCGAATCAAGAAGCTACCCTTCGGCCATACTAGAGTTCGATCCAATATCTCACAAAAATTAAATAAGAATCTATTGTGACAATAGAGCAAATTAATAGTATTTAATCAAATTACAAAGATTGAGAATGGACCATCCAAGCCCAATATAGGTCCATTAAGAAAAAGCCCAATATAGGTCCATTAAGAAAAAGCCCAATAGTAATCAAGGTCAGCACATGTAGTGGAAAGGATGCTGACAGTTTAAAACCAATTTTTTTTTACAACATTATACTCAAATCTGTAAGGGAAATTATACCTTATACATAATACTTGCCTTGGTATGTTACTTCTTCCATTGAGGAATCCTTTGAACAACCACCTAAAACCCAACATAGCAAATACATGAATCCATTATAACTACTGTACTTAATGAAAATCAGTCATAATTAACATTGGAATTAACATTATTTCATTCTTTTAAGAAAAACATACAAACACAAGTACTGAACAAGATTCCATAACTAAAGATTCCATATCTAACAAGCATAAGCATATTTTTCTTTCCAACAAGTCTGTCTTTGAGAACGTGTAAGACGGATTACTGTATAAGATCTAAAATTTCTCACAGTTAAACTGTACCTAAATAGGATCTCATAAATCTTTGTCACTGCTAAAATGTGATTAAATAGGATCTCTAATTGTTTTGTCATGTTGAGCAATGATTAACTTATAAAAGACTTCCAAAAACTTGAGATGACTTTGATCCTAAGATAAAAAAATTATCAGAGCAGTAACCTTCATCAAATTGAAGAAATTGGCATCCAATAAGAACAAACCATAGATTTTATTCGAAAAATATATATCTAGAGTTGTATAGAACTCGAGTACGCGGCACCAAAACAAACTTAGTTAAAAGTATATCCGAACATTAGCCCTTAGTCGAGGCCAAAAGACTTGTCAGTCATCCTGTGTGGCTTTGATCCGAACAATAGCCCTTAGTCTAGGGTCAATGTACTGAGCTCAAGTCCGGGACACTGGCTTTGATCCATACTCTAGGGTCCTCGGGATTAATTTTTATTTCAACACTAAACATGAGATCCAGCTCAATTTTTATTTAAAAATATATATACTAGAAAGAACGATTATTTTGAAAGATACCTTGCCAGAGTTTTCCTTGTTCCCAACAATAGTTTGACAAGCCAGTCTCCAAGATTCAGGTTTCTGTTTCAAACAGCCACAGCTCAAAAGATTACTAAATTTAGCACAATATTAAAAGCTCATTTTGATTATGGAATGCTACAAAATAACAGGGTCTTAAATCACCTATACTTCATTATTATTGCATCAGATAGGTTTGAAATGAGTTAAACTCAAAGTCCATAATTTCAAAGAGATTATAATATTTCTACACTGGCTTAGGGATCTTCAAATCAATGTTTTAAAAACCTGGTTAGCAAGTTAAATCACTTTGAAAGTAGATTGTGAATCAGTTACAAGTTTTTCAGAACATCATCCAAATAAACTCAAACTTCACCAATTATGGCTCAAACATTTCACTAATTCAATATACGCGATTGAATTTTCAAACAAAGTGATTCCAATAGATTAGAATATAATGTGACAGGAATGATCATCTCTCAAATACTAGTAAAAAACTAGTGTTTCATATATGTGCATAAGAGCCACACACAACATACCTTCTTAAGATATTTCAGTTCCGTATTTGTCCTTTCATTTAAAAGATCCTTTCCTTCAATTATCTGCAAAAGATGAATCAATATGAAACATTGACACGTGCATGTACACAAACACGTCAAAACCAATAATAACTTGAGTTGATAAACAATCGAAATTACACACAATGTCATGTTTTTTATGTTTTATAAGCAGCACAGGGTCATGTCAATTTGATATGAGAAAGAAAATTCATACCTCGACAATGCAAGTTCCACAGCTACCACCTCCCCCACAGTTCATCAACTTCCCCTATTATAACACTAAAAATTAATTTACAAAAACCACAATAATAATTAAACAAATTCAACGACCATGTTTGTTCAATTGTTTTCACCAAAAATCAAAATTCAAGATTCTCAAATTTCAATCTATCTTCGGATGTAACACAAAATCCTAATTTTAATAGTTTGCGAAGTCAAAGCAGTCTCAGTCTCAGACAATATTCACGCTGCAACGACTGCGATGTGTGACAGAGTAACCCGTAATAACCAGCAATATCTTCTAAGATAATGGATCCATTTGTTTTTTGATATTTTCTTAACCTTAAAGATTGAATTTAATTCTCTTAAAAAAAAAAGTTTGAATATAGTAATTAAATAAAAGAAAAATTAAAAAGAGATAAAAAAAAAAGTGATTGAAAACTTGTGGTGTGAAACGTACATAGGTGGCATAAAGTTCAATCTTGTTATCCAACATGATGCTCCTCATCAACTTCTCGCCGCTAACTGCTTTTGCTTTATCCACCGGGAACGAACCCTCGCCGTCCGGTTTAGGCTGCAAACAAACAATTTTCATTTCTACTTGGATTTGTAAACTAATTGTAGTAATAATTAATGCCGCACTTACCGCAATGAATTCGAGTTCTATTTCGGGAGGAGATTCCGGCGAATTTGAAACGAAGGAAACTGAGTTTGGTCGCCGACGGGGGAAAGAGTTTGTTGGATTTTGGATGCCGGCGGTGAGTGGAACCGGAGTGAATATGTTTAAAGAAGCCATTCCCTTTTTTTTTTTTTTTCACATTAATTCACTAAATCACATTAATTCAAAATCACATTAATTCACTACATTATTATTTTTATTTTGGGCATAAAAACAATCAATAAAATTGTTTCTGAAAAAATTATTTATTCAAAAAGGAATTAATATTTTTTTTAAAATAATTTTTAATTCACTTTCAACATATTGTGTAAGTTTGTTTAAATTGCTATTTTAATTGACTTTCAACATATGCATAATGAATTAGATTATATGTCATTATCAGTGCTATAAAAAGTTTTACATTCTCTTTTATATTTATTCTTTTTGCTTTAAAGTTTCAAAGATTAATTTACTCTATTTTTATTCAATTACAAGGAAAGTTAGAGAAGGACAATTTATATTTCATGTTCTTATTGTATCAGTGGAATGTACTTTTTTGTTTTGTAATATGAAAAAAATATGTATTTTTGTTATTTTCATACATTTATATTTTTACATAAAAATACAATATATATCCATAATTTGTCCCGTGCATCGCACGGGTAGAAGTAGTACTAGTTATTTAAAGATAAAATATGAATAAATAATCATTGCGACACATCACCACTAATTTTTTATTTATTTATACTTTTATAGTTTTATATAGGGCTGTTATCGGTCCAGTCTGGTCCGAATATTTGTTATCTCGAGAATCGGACCGAAATAGTAAACAGGTAAATTCGGACGGGGTTGAAATAGTGTTGGATATTTTTTTGACCGAAATCGGACCGTTATTTCATATATCCGACAAAAGTGTCCAATAAATATTCAATATAGTATTTATTTTTGGTATCGGATAAAAAAATTATCTATTCCCATACCAAATAACATTTCGGCTAGTTCAGTGGTCCGATTTCAATGAACTAGTTTTCGAGTGATTTTTCGGTTCCATAGTCCAATAACAACGCTAGTTTTATAGACTATTATCCTGTTACATAACAAATGATCCATTTAAAATAAAATAATGTTATAAAATGAATTACCCATTTTAAGGGGGATTTCACTTTCCCCTTAAGTTTCTAAGCATGGGTGTAGTCTTTCTCATCTTGTATAATTTACCTACAACCATAACGTACTTTGCCACTAACCTCCTTATCTCCTTTGCTTCATCTTCGTTAGAGGACAATTGCTCGTTTATTAGGTACCAATAAGCACCAATCAAGAACATGAAAAAAATTAAATATTTTATTTTACTTTGTCTTGTACTAATTGATTCAGTTTAAATTTGAAAATTTAATAGTTTTAATTTAAAATTAGTTAATGTTTGTTTTCTTATTTATTTTCGAAAAAAATATGAGTCTATAAATTGTTTTCATTTATGGCTCATTTAAGTTTAGCAAAAGTATTGCTATGAGTAAGCATTTCAAATCTCATTTTAATTGTTTTGTGTTCTTGTAAAATTTGAAATTCACTTTGTTGGATTTTGTTCTAAATCTTGTTTATTCTTGAGTTGTTTATTGATTATAAGTGTTATTATGTATTTTGGAGGATTTACTTGGTTGATTACTTGCTTTGATTTTGATAGATTTGAAATTTGAACAGCTGTATTTCATAAAATTTCTATTTTACTTCCTGCTTTCGTAAATACACATTCGGAAGTATTTTTTTAAAAAAAATTGGTTTTTTCCGTAGGTGTATCTACGGAAGCATTTTAAACTAGTGTAGTTGGCAAAAACTACAAATAAATTCAGTTCAGGGATTGTTCCGTAGGTACATCTACGGGATGACTTAGCGCCATAATATTCTGTGGATGTACATATGGAAGCATCTGATATAGTTTGAACCAGCATGATCACTCTCTTATTGTCACATTTTCTCTTCAACACTCACTCTCACCACCCTAAAAAACCCTACTTCATCAATATCATTCTCCCCTCCAAAGCTCCAACTTTTAGGTGCAACAAATCAAAGGGAGCAAGAGAAGACTGAATTTCAGGTAAATAGTCATATTTATCCATTGCATTGTTCATATTATGCATGAATTTTCTGCAAAAAAGTTACACTGCTTCCGTAGGTGCATCAATGGAACATGTTGAAGATGAACGCGTTCTAGAGGTGCATCTATGGAAGGTGTTTATGTTGTTTTTTACAGTATTCTTGTAATTTTATGTTATTTCTGTTATTGGTTATGAATAGGAATGGTGCACCCCGATAATATCTCGAGAGAATTAGTTCCTTCGGTCGATGTTTCATTGAAGGTTGAAGGGATAGTCGTAAAGGAGATTGATGTCGGTTGTGACTTTAATAACATGCAAGAGTTTGATGATCGGGAAAGCATGCTCACATGGATTCGTAGGAATGCAACTAACCTTGGTTTTGGTGGGATAATAGGAAGATCGGATAATGGTATGACAAGAAGAAACGCTTTCGTAACAATGTTGTGCGAAAGAAGCGGGAAATACCATCTTCCTCTAAGGAAATTTAAAAGAGACGACACGAGTACTAGAAAATGCAAGTGTCCATTTAAAATCAGTGGTTACATGGTGGCTAGCAAAAAGTGGAGCTTTAATGTTATTTGTGGTTTGCATAACCATAACATGTGCAGAAAATTTCAAGGACATCCTAGTGTATGTCGGCTCAAAACGAAACAGAAGACATGTATTAATGACATGTCCTTGAATCTTGTCCAACCGAAAAATATATTTTCCACATTGAAACGGAAGGAACCAGACAACGTATCAAATATGAGACAACTGTATAACATCCGACACCGCAATAATAAGGCGATTAGGGGAGATAGAAGTGAGATGCAACAACTGTTGAAGATGTTGGATGATAACAAATACGTATCGCGGTACAGAACTTGCGACGATGGGGTTACGATCCAAGATCTTTTTTGGACTCATCCGGATTCGATAAAGTTGTTCAACACTTTCCCGACAATGCTCCTTCTTGATTCTATCTAAAATACCAACAAGTATCAACTTCCATTATTTGAGATGGTAGGTGTTACATCCACCGAGAAGACCAACAAGTATAAACTTGCTTTTTTGGAGTGTGGAAAAGAGGATAATTTTAGGTGGGCATTAGAGGTGTGTCGATCACTTTTGAAGGAACAAGTCGAGATGTCCAAGGCAACTGTTACGAATCACGATACCGCTTTAATGAATATGGTGGAAAAGGTATTTTCTTCTTCTAATACATTACTTTGTCGATATCACATAACATGTAACGTGAGAAATAAGATTAATCCCGCGGCCGGGACGAAACAAGTAGAGACTAAAGGTGGAAAATTGATGAAGCCCGATGTGATTGTTGAATAAATATTGGATGCATGAACTCGTATTGCAAGTTATTCGACAAAAGAATTATACGCCGATTCCGTCTTTCTATTTCTGAATGTGTGAAAAGTATACAGATTTATTGAAATATGTTGAAAGCACCATTCTTGATAAGGTGAAGGAGAAGTTTGTGTACGCGTGGACTGATAATATCCGACACCTTAGGAATACAACCACCAATAGAGTTGAATCGGAACATGCGAGTTTGAAAATAGTTTATGAGTGTTGTATTTCATCTACTTTTTATTTACTATTCAATGTGTACTATTTATTAAAATAGTTTAATATTCTAAAAATTGATTGTATTCTTAAAAATAGATTGAGAGGTCATTGTAGTTTACTTACTACTTACGTCCCTCCAACTTTAGTTGGGAAGAGAGCTTTCAATTGTTGTGAATTCACCATATATGAGCTATTGTGAAAATTGAAAAATTGAACCATACTAATTTGAAAGGAAATTTCTTTGGCTACCTCCCAACTTTCTAGCCCACCTCTGGTGAAAAACCCAAACTACCACTGACTTCGGAAATGCATCTACGAAATGCAAGAAAAAGGTGTTTTCGGAGATGCATCTCCGAAAGCGCCTTTTTTTTTGAAAAAATTGTCTTATTTCGGAAGTTCATTTCCGAAAACAGCATTTCGGAAGTTCATTTCCGAAATACTGCGCGTTTTGCAGATTAAGCAAAACAGCCCCCTCCCCTAAATCATTTACCCTAATCTTCTTCCAAACTCAACCCCAAAGACATTTTTCTGTAAAACACTTCCAAGCTATATCAAAGGCTCCATCTACTTGCTCTACTACATTCAAAAGTCCTCCAATCTATTCAGTCGGTAAGCATTTTGATTTTAAGATCTATGATTAAAAATATTATTAGGGTGTTTACAAATAGCAAAAAATGTATTAGGTTAGGTTTGTACTGGTATTTAGGATGTTTAGAATGTGTAGACATAGGTTTGATTTAGGATTTTGGGGTCTGCCATTGGAGGTTGTAGAGAAGTTCTGCGCAGGGGTGTTTCGGAAGTTCATTTCCGAAAACACCTCCATCCCAGTTTCGGAAATAAACTTCCGAACTGTATCAGAAGTGCAATTTTTTTTGTTTTTTCTTTTGTCTCGCATATTAATCGATTTCAATTGTTTATAGGAACATGTCAGGCAACCAACCAGCACGCATCAGACAGGGTAGAGAGACCCAGATTGCGTCGGCTAGACGAGAGCGGGCGGCGGCGCAGCTGGCGTCGACCCAGGGACGGGGGCAGGGCCGGGGACGACGTGTGCGAGTTCCCGTGGACGTGGGAGAGGGTACCTCTTCATCTGGATCTAGGAGTCGCCTGGCTCGGGTATCTTCTTCCCGCCAGCGAGAGGAGGAGGAGGAGGAGGAGGTGGCAGTGCCATACCATGAGTCGGAGGGGGTACCGGATGTTGACCCTGCACCTGGGGAGGAGGATGAGCTGGAGGACAGCTACCCGGGAGGGCCCATTGACACTTTCGTGCTGATATCCTACCGTGACCACATCGCTCGGCGTATCTGGGAGGGAGAGGTATTTTTTTTAATTTAACCGTTTATAATTTAGACGTTTATTCGATATTTTCTTAACGGTCTATTTAACATATGCTTTTATTTGTTTTTTTTGTAACAGGAGAGAGAGCCTTTGAAAATTGTGAACCACGCCCGGAAGATTTTCAGTCTGTTTAAACCAGCAGCTAAGTGGTTTAACGACGCGGTGCGAGGTTCAGGGCTTAACGGGCTCTTCATGAAGGGGTACACCACCATCAGCCACGGCATGCAGGGGGCATTTGTGGAGCGCTGGCACAAGGAGACGTCTTCTTTCCACTCGCCGGTTGGGGAGATGACAATCACCTTGCATGATGTGCAGTGTCTTCTCCACCTGCCGATCAGGGGGGCGCTGTTGACCCACTCCCAGATCCAGAGGGTCGAGGTCAGTCAGTGGATGGCGCTCTATTTGGGCATGGAGCCCGAAGTTGCTGACTTTGAGTGCGCCACGACATATGGGCCTCATATCCGGTTCACCACACTGAGCCGCTATTTCGAGCACCACCTGGACGCGGCGGCCGATGCCGAAGCCGCGGGTGACGATCTATTCACACAGTATCACCGCGGCTGCGCTCTCCGGTGCTGGTACATGCATGTGGTAGGCGCTGCATGCTTTGTGGACAAGAGTGCAAGGTACGTCGACGTGACCTACCTCCGCTACTTCATGGACCTGGATACCGTTCACCAGTGGAACTGGGGGGAAGCTACTCTGGCATACCTCTACCAGAAGCTGAATGAGGCCTCCAACTAGAGGACGAGGCAGTTGGTCAGATCCTGCACACTACTCACGGTACGTTTCATTTTAATTGTTTCGTATTTATTTATGTTTCGTATTTGTGTTTCATATTTACTTATGTTTCGTATTTATTTATGTTTCAGAGCTGGATCATCTCCTACTTCTCCCGCATCCACGGCTTCCACATCGATCCTGCGTACGTTGACGCCATGCACAGAGCCGCCAGATACGTTCTCCAGAGGGGGAACAATGCGGTGGGACCATACCGTGGGTACCTGGACCGCACGATGCACGACGACGTCACCAGGAGGCCGTTCAGCGACTACACTCAGATTGTCCCCTTTGACGGCATATCTCTATATTCTGGCTGGTTGGCATGCGGGACTACCATCATGGTCCGGTATCTCCCTGAGCGGTGCATGCGGCAGTTCGGATTCGTGCAGATGATACCCATGTCACCCTTCGAGGCTGCTCCCGACACAGTGACCAGAGTGCAGCTCACTGCCATGTGGGACGATTGGGAGCATCATGTGGTACCGAAGGAGTACCGTCGCATGCGGGTCACCCAGGACTGGCACAGTGTGGAGGGGTACGTCACATGGTTCTACCGGGTGTCTCATCCTCTGCTGACACCCGACGCTCCCGGCGCTCCTAGGCCAGCACACGAGGAGATCCTGGAGAACCAGCAGGCCGAGGATGACCACGCCATTGATCTCCTGCCGATCTGTCAGCGGATAGAGATGCTTGGGCAGGACGCGTTGGATTGAGGTGTCGTTCATCAGGGCGGTCCAGAGGCAGTCGCCGTGATGGAGATGATCGTCACTGATGCGGGCCGTGCGGCGGCATACAGGCGGCAGAGGAGGGCCCAGGGTGAGAGGGTTAGGCACACCCAGTAGTGGTCGGGTTTATTTATTTTTTGTTTTCGGATTGTATCTTTAGCACACTATTTTTATTTGGATTTGGATCGGCTTATATATATATATATATATATATATATATATATATATATATATATATATATATATATATATATATATATATACTTTTTTTATCATATTAGTTTTTTCTGTGTATATGTCATTTATTTTATTTCCCGGTTTCCTTTAATTAAAAATACGAGACTGTTAAGAATAACATAAAAAAAAACCCAATTTCTGCATAATTCTGAAGTTCATTTCTGAAACTCCCTAAAATCTGAACAAAGGTGTTTTCGGAAGTTCATCTTCGAAAACACCCCCCATGAGGTGTTTTCGGAGATGCACTTCCGAATTGTGGAAATTTTTTTAAAAAAAAAGTGCTTCGGAAGTTCATTTCCGAAGCAGAGGTAATTTGGGTTTTTCGCTGGGGGTGACCCCATAGGGAGGTGGCTAAAGAAAAAACCATTTAAAATGTGGACAAATAACAGCGTTAACTAAATAAATTGGACTTAAGTAAAATTTATATTTAAAAAACAGTGTAAGCGAATCACAAGAGTAGTTTGATCGAAACAATCTACCTCGAAGAAAGAGTAGTTTTTCAGTTCATTATACTTCAAGTGTTTTTACAAAAGATTACAAAATGAATTATAAAAAAATAGTCTTTCAAATTCATAACAAAATCTCATATTTTCTACCCAATATTTCTTTTTCTCAATATATAAATCACATAAATTCAAGTTATTTAAAAGTGAATGATGAATCACTTGATCAAATTTTCACCCTTAACATACAACAAAACGTTGACTTAATCAAATTATGAAGTGATTGATACATAACTTAATAGGTTATTATTCATAGACAAAATATATTTTATCATAAGAAAAGCTATAAAATAAATTTGTATCAAAATTAAATAAGAATCTATTGTGACAATAGAGCAAATTAATAGTATTTAGAGAATTTTTTTATAGACCCCGTAGTCTTTTTGGTCACTCGCGGCAAATTTTCCAGAAATACATTTTCAAAACACTTTTTTTACCTAAAAAAGATGATTTCGGAAATACAATTTCGAAAACACCACTTCAAAAATGCATCTGGCTAGATTATCTATCCAGCTGCCTACATCTAGATTTGACAATACGATTTCATGTCGATAATGTTGGAACGTTGGTTGAGTTAATGCATATCCAATAGAGTCTTCCGAAGAACCCTATCCTTGATCTCCGACATGAAACTTTGCGCAATATGTCGAATACAATAGACATGCGTTGAAGGTGGGTCGTGCCTACCTTTTGCTGGATTGTTGTACACACTCTCGATGGAAGCATGCCTATCTGAAATCAAATAGAGTCCAGGTTGGGGAGCAACGTATGTCCGGAGATTTATGAGAAAGAAACTCCAATCCTCAGCAATTTCACCTTCCACAAGAGCGAAGCAACTGGAAAAATATTACTGTTTCCATCTTGTGCAACCAATGGCGATCAACAAGGTTCCTTTGTATTTACTGTACAACCAAGTTCCATCAATTTAAGAACTAGTTTGTGATACGCAAATCCTACAATGCAAGGTCGGAAAGCCCAAAATAGTCGATGAAATATCCCATTTCCTTTAACACACGTTGCGTCGAGAGAATGCGCCAGAAGTGTTTCTAAAAGAGAAACGATTTCACGAGCATAAGTCTTAAGCGCAGTCAAGAAACGTGGAAGTTGTTTGTATGACTCCTCTCAGTTACCATATACGTTGAATTCAATGCCAAAACGAAGTATAAAACAATAATTTTATCTCTTTGTGCTTTGGGATTGGATCCTCCGTACTAAACGAAAGAATAGGAAAAATTAGGTTGAGTCTTCGGAAAAAGTGCAGGGATACAAATACAAAATTATACAGTAGTGTTACATTAATTCCTTTGTGAGAAATTGTTTTTGGTACTTACATTTTTGTTAGAGATAAAGGTGTCTCAAATTGGTAACTAGATTGGGTTTCAATATTAATACTCTACAAAAGTTCTCTCATGAACCATAATAAATTAGGTTGCAAACCTACGTCCTTGAGAAAGCACTTATAGAATAAATATATTAGCAATACTCTAATGATAATTAGATTAACACTCAAGTAAATACTTAAGAGAGAAAATCTAAACAGGCACAAAAACATATACCCAAAATAGTAAATATTTTGAAATTTTTACGCATATTTAAATTGAAAACTTTATGTAACTAACAGGAGTAATATTTTTCATACATTAACCCCTCAACAATTTATTTCTTATATTTATTTATATTAAGACAGACTAGCTATCTCAATTTAGAGAATTTAAAATTTAAAAAACAATTAAATCGAGAAGAAAAAAATATTGAAATTCATAGCTGAAAAAATGTCAAAATAAACTAACAAATTTATATTATGAAGATAGAAATAACACTAATTATTTTTTATTAGTAATAATAATTATTCTTTTAAGAGAAACACCCTAAGAATTAATCTTTGGTCTTTTGAGCAAAATCCCACATTTCAAGGGGTGTGTTAGGGGTGGGCATCGGTTCGGGCCCAAACCCCCCAACCGAAGCAATCTTCGGATTAGACTTATAAGCCCAATTCCAACCGGATTAATTTTCGGATATCTCGGGTTCGGATTGGATCGGGTTCGGGTTCTTGGGTCGGTTTACTGCGGGTGCGATTTCCTAAATGGGCTTATTGAATTTTCAAGCCCAAATCCAAAATAATCACTTTAATTGTTTAATTTCTTAAATTTTATGGATTGCACAGTTTTCCTAGTTAACAGAATACAAGCCCAAATAGAAAATATTTTAATATCATAATAAAAACTTAATTGCTTGCTCTAGCATAAAGTTCATTACAACTTTATAATTATAATTAATGGCAGTAGCAGCATCATGATAAGTGGCATAAAAGTCTGTAGCAACAAAGTTCATAATACAATTTTATAAATAAACTTGGCAAGCTATTTAATAACACAACCAACATAACTTCCAATTCTTATCCATCCTTATAACTTCCAGTTCTAGCACCCAATCAGCTGCACAATTTCAGTTGAAACAAAAGTTTATCTGCATATTTCTGGAAAAATGAAACTGATTCAGTAACAGTTTTAAACACTCAGTTTGTTGATTCGGAACAAAAATCTAAAACATAAATTTTCATACTAAGTATCTTAAATTACTTTAATACTCAAATTTACCTTCTAACATCAATTTGAAACCACTTGCTTTCAGACCTGTAATCAATTTTTCTACGGCGAGAAATTCTTATAAACACTTCCTTTCAAACCTGTCAAAAACCACAATCATAATAATCTTAATACTAAAGTAAATACTCATAATTACGATCAATACATCATAGAAATTCTTATAACCACTTGCTTTCATTACCGTTTTTGCTTCTTCCAAAATACCATTTCCCACTTTAACAGACTCTGCAAGATCCAAAATACCATTTACCATAGGCTTTGCAAGATCCAAAATTAATAAGTCTGTGGCTATTCAAAAACCACAATTCCTGTAATCCAAAATTCAAAACCAACAAGTTAAAACTATAAAACTAATAATCAAAACCAGTCTTGGAACATATTTTAAACCAATAATCAGCAGTTTCAAAACTAATAACCAGCATATAGTTTCAAAAACCACAATTCCTGTAATCCAAAATTCAAAACCAACAAGTTAAAACTATAAAACTAATAATCAAAACCAGTCTTGGAACATATTTTAAACCAATAACCAGCAGTTTCAAAACTAATAACCAGCATATAGTTTCAAAAACCACAATTCCTGTAATCCAAAATTCAAAACCAACAATTTAAAACTATAAAACTAATAATCAAAACCAGTCTTGGAACATATTTTAAACCAATAATCAGCAGTTTCAAAACTAATAACCAGCATATAGTTTCAAAAACCACAATTCCTATAATCCAAAATTCAAAACCAACAATTTAAAACTATAAAACTAATAATCAAAACCAGTCTTGGAACATATTTTAAACCAATAACCAGCAGTTTCAAAACTAATAACCAACATATAGTTTCAAAAACCACAATTCCTGTAATGTGCAGAACTTAGTTTGAAAAGGCTATTATTCCTGTAATGTGCAAAACCAATAACCAGCTATTATTTCCAGCATATAGTTTGAAAAGGCTAATAATCAAAACTGATGTGCAGAACCTATAAGTTTATTATTTAAATTAACATCCTGGAATTATAATGCTAAAATTAACAGGATTTATTATATTATGAATGAATGCTAAACTTACAATTATTTGACACATTTTCAACTCCTTGCATATCTCTATGTCCTTGCATATTTTCAGCTCCTCGAATATTTTCAGCACCTTGTATATAAAACAGTCGCAATCAATCACAAAAACATAAACAGAAGCAACTTATGAATAAATTCTGAGAGGGTCCTTTTAGAGGTTTAAGAACTCAGAGCTAAGCAATAAGTTTACTTTCATATTATCCCTCTCTTTTGTAATGTGTTTATTTTATCAGCTCAAGTGCTCAACCACGATGATTTACTACATATGAAGTTAAGTTTTGGACTACCATATTCATGAATTGGGATTCCTGGCTGGTAATTAACTTGTGATTGTGACATGTTTTGTTGGTTTAGCACTTTAGCTACATGCATTAGAATTTAGTTTAGCACTTTGGCATGTCAAACTGAAACAAGTGTTGAACAAAAAGAAAAATAGTAATTTCATAAATAAATACTAAAGTAAGTATCCAAAATTGTATATTTGTTTGTTTTTACTTCTAATTAATTGGTTCAATTCTTTCAGCTACATAACATGAAAAGATCTACTATACAGAATAAACTCCAACAAGAAATATGTTACAGATACACGGATGAATTATTAGCAAAGCAAAAATTCCACAGGAAAGGAAGAGATACAAGAGAGGAGAGTGCAGAACCGTACTAAATACTCATAGTAGGTTAGTGACCACCATCAACAAGATTCAACTTCTGGTAAACTTATTGCTTACAGAAAATAAACACATAAATTAAAACACACATAAACAAATTAAAACACACATAAGCAATCATCAATTAAAACCTAAACTTACGGTTATTTTGCAAATTTCTAGCTCCTTGAATTTCTCCAGCTCCTTGCATTTCTTCGGCTCCTTAGTTTTCTCCGTAAAAAACAACAACAACGGAGTTATTATAACATAATAAAAAGACTATAAAACTCCTAAAACATTATCAAAGTACTAACCTTCAGTTGACTCAAAGAACTCTTAAAATAACACCAAACCTGAATGTTCAAATTTCATTCAAAGGATTAGAAAGCATATCAGAAAAAAAATCAAGAAAAGAAAGTAACTTAGTGTTTAGTAGACAGCGAAGAACAAAGATGAACATATCAGAATACCTACCAGATTCGGATTGAGGGATGGTGTAGACTTGATGTTGGATTGGTTTGAATTGGAGTAGGGTTTCACTTTTGGTGGTGAGCAAGAGAGACGATGGCTGCCGAAGGTTTTGCGTCTTCCATTTAGGGTTAGGTTAGGATCTTGGAAAATTCTGAACTTAGGTTTTAATTGGGTTAATTGGGCTGTGAATCCTTGGGCCTCATATTTTGGATCGAAAGAGGTATAACAATAATAATAAAACTGTATCGGTCGGTCTCGGATTCCGACGGGCCCAGAAAATCCAACCGAACCCGGCCTAACCTACCCAACACTACCCACTCAAACCACCCGTTCAACCCGTCCACCCGAACTAACTCGACCCGTTGATAAAATTTGCTTTCGGTTCGGTCGGTTAGTGTCGGGTGGTTATTTCATGTCCACCCCTAGGGTGTGTCATAAAGTGTGTAAACTTTTACTAATCTGAAGTGAAAAAATGTAGTGGCAGGAATCAACAGTTAGTGGATATGGGATTGCAACAGGTTTTGAAGCAAATGAGAAATCATAAAGGGACAGGTAGATAGGACATCCCAAAATTGACTAAATTAACCCACTTGTCAGGTTCCTCCCCCTCAAACCCTGCCTAAAAGGGAAAGAGAAATAAATGGTATAGAAACATAAACAGAAAGAGTTGAAAAACTAGGAAGGAGTAAAGAAACTAAATCCCTGAATTTCATACCAAACTTTCAAACCAAAAGAATAGCAATGAGTAAACCATAGGTATGTAGGGGTGAGTAGTGATGAGAAAAGAAAAGCAAGCAGAGGGGGTAAGGTAAGGTTATGGAAAGAAAAGTAGTGTAGGACCCAGTAATGAAAACTAGGTGACATCATCAAAGTGCCTATATGGAGAATTTAGGCCATAGGAAATCAGAAATGAGGAATCAATTTTGTACTGTTGGGATTCTGCCTGAAGATTTTTCACAAGGATTCATCATCATATAGACATGGAGGAGGTAAGAAATGTTGCCACTGCAGTGATGGTGTGCTCCTATTTGGCATAGATGGGTAAAGTGAGTGGGTGGGTAGACTTGACTTTTGACTTCAAATATCACACAATCAAAATATGTATACGCAATAATCAATAATCAATAATCAACCAACACAAACCACATGCTGCAATATGCTTCCAGCTCAAAAAATATCTGCACTAACATCTCAGCCTCAAGTAATACTATAGATTTGCAGCTAAAGAAAGAAAAAAAAAGTGTTTGGGTGATCATGAGTATGACCAGAGGGGATACTTTTGGTATATGCTTATGGGATACAAATTTTACCTACTGATTTCCCATGAGTGTATTCGTGTAATGACAAGAGGGTGGTTATCTTCTGCTCATTTCTCATTTGTCATCACTTATGAGAGAGTTTAAACATGTGGATGAAAATCAAGTGAAAAATTTGAGCATGTCAACAGGCCATGGTCCCCCCCCCCCCCCACTCTGTTGTGGACAGACCTGTTTTTATATGGTCTGTTTTTGTAGCAGGTGTAGGTTATTGCAAAACTACAAACAACACGCTTTGAAATAAAAGGGAAGAAAGAACGTTTACCATGTAACTGACTAGGGTAAAATGTTTAGGCAAAGATGGAAAAAAGAAAGTGAGACATTATACCAAGAAAGAGACAAATATATCCCTAAAGAGAAAACAAGTAACACAGTATATTACTCAAGGCTACTTACAATGAATAATCTTTTAGTGGTGTCTATTTCAATAGACAATGGGAGGATAAAGAAAAAAAGAAAAGGAAAATATTTATTAAGAAACAACTCTATTTTTTTATATTGTTATTATTATTATATAACAGTAAAACAACTCTCAATAGTGTATATAAATTGTATCCTTTTGTTGGCTGACAAACAAAAGGCAGAATGAGTCATTGATTTCCACCACTGAACCTCTACCCCAAGTCCATAGTTCTGTACAAGCAACTGCTTGTAAAATAGACAAGGTAATGAGAAAATGGGGATGTGACTTATCAATGAGGTGCTTTTGATCAAATGATCCATCACACTGAATTACTAAAGCAAATTCCTACAAATTTACAAGTCCAGAGAAAGAGAAAGAATAATTCAGCAATGTATGAGGACCCAGAGGAGAGAAGAGAGCTTCAACTGATCACTGTGTTTAAACAGTGGCTTCATCAAAGCTTTTAGTATCAATCAAGTTAGTGCAGAATAATTATGCAAAAGAACAACATGAGTGCAGAATACCTTTATGAGTAATCAAATACTGTGTGGGCCTAATGAACATGAGTGCAATAATATTATGTGGGCCTTCACTGATCTTATCTTTCACATTATCTCAACCTCCACAATGAAACTAAAACTATTCACCCTAAAACTGTTCAACTTAAAACTATTCAACCTGCATCTTATGGTCCAATTTTTCTTCCACATACATGTGCAGAAGATTACATACCGTGGTATAAGTGCTACCCCCAGTCTCAAAATCACAACATTAAGACCTAAATATACCATTTGGTATAGCTGCTAAAGAAGCATGGAATCAAGTAATGCCAATGATAAAATTTCTCGGAATAAAGAAGCACACAGTATGCCAAATGCATTATTTTGGAATATTCAACTAATGCCAATGAACTTCAAACTTCGTGAAACAAAAAATTGCAAAACCAAAATTCAGGTGTTACCACAGTATGCCAAATGCATTATTTTGGAATATCCAATTATATTTTCTCGGTGCGATGTACATTCAATCCTTGAATTTCCAAAGATAGACTAATTTCTAGTCTGGTTCAAGATGACAGGTGGCTAAGCCGGAGAAGACGTTCAAGTTGATTTTTTTGATGAATCGGCATTTTCTTCAGTTTTGGAATTTTCTTTCTCCACTACTTGCAGAACACCCTCTTGATATCCCTCTATAAAACTCTTCATAGCATCTCTGTATGCAGAAGCTTTGGTCATATACACACGCTGCAAAGCAGGTCTGAGAGTCTCCATGCCCCCTCTAGCAGCTACAGCTATATATTACCCATTAAAAGATACAAATGGATGGTCAAAATCACCATCACAAACTTATAATTTGAAATCGTAACCAGAAAAAATGTTTACAAAACAAAAAACAAATATAAAAGGACAGGAATGTTATAAACCCTAAAAGTCACTATAGCAATAAAATCTATACAGATTTTGCCTCAACGGCAAGAATTGAGAGTTTAACTCCGAGCTCCGGGGGTGGCACACAAGGTTTTAAATTACAATTATAGATACTATAGTTATAATATTATCTTTGTTATTGAGCAAAATTATGGACTAATGCAGTCATCATTTTCTGAAGCCTTCAAAAACCTTTGCATTGTAAAAACAATTACAGTTTACAATTGCAATACAGACTGCAATTTAAAATCATGAGTCCATGACATACACGCTTATTAAAAATAAGACTAATTGTTCATGTTCATCAAAGAGTTATTTTGGCCCTCTAAGAGAAGGTAATCTTTGAGTTGATGCTCAGCATCTTCCGAATTGCTTTCAATTGATGTCAGACAATAATGCACTGGCTATATTAGATTTTGTGTGAGACATATATTTTGATTAAATAATTATGACAAAACTATTAATAAACATAAAAAACAACTTTTTAAAAATTTAGTGACAAACATCGTTTTACTTTAATACATTATAATAATCTTAATTTTAAGATGCTATTGAATCCAAATGGCATAACAGAGTTAAACCAGAGAAAGAGACGGTACCGAGTTCCTCGAGTATTGAGGATTCATTATCTTTAGCTGTTTTCTTTATAGTATTAGGTTCATCCGTCTTGTAGTCATTTGGCCGAAGATCAGGACCAATGTCACGAACCCAGCTAGCAGCATAAAGCCTAGTAGCTCTTTTCAAAACCTGAAGACTGAATGTGAGGTAACAGACTAACTCGACGTGATAAAAGTTGAAAGTATTTATTATTAATGGAAAACGGCATACCCAGATACGCTGCTCCCAAGTCAATTTGCGGCGCGTTTTAAGGTTAGGAGGATTGGGCAAAGAGGACGGAAAAGCAATTTCTTTGAGATCATAGCGTATGTAGTCGTAAAGTTTCCTACACACAACCCTCACTTTCATTTCACACCTCAAAAACTAGCAACTAGCAGAAACACAGTAGGGAGATGGTTAGAGGGAAAAATGAGACAATGGCTCAACTGAATCATTGGTTAAAAAACAACCCATGATATGAAAGCTAAAAAACTAATCAATTCACTGGGACTTTTTGTTTTATGTTTTGAAATTTTCAAAAATGAAAATCAGTTTTAGATGAGTTTTGATAATTCTTAAAACTAAAATCCGTTTAAGCTTTAAGAAAACAAAACCAGAATCAAAGTCAACAAAAAAAATCATTGAAACAAAATTCGAATAACAAAATGAATGCAACAATAGTGAAGAAGAGCCAAATCAGAATTTTGCAAAGAACAATTAAGAATAAAATAATTGAAAACATATAGGAACACAAAAAAAAAACAAATTTTGTTAGCTTTGTTTCAATTTAAGAATACCATGTGTGTAAGAAAGCATTGCCAATAATCCAAATGTTGGGGGTTTGCTGGCTTAAATCATGAAAGCAATGACAATCGTGAAAGAAATCTCAATTATCCTGAATAGTGTGTATAAAGCATAGCAAATTAACAATTGAACCCACAAGATAAAATCATTGAAACAAACCTAGAAGTGCGAGACGGCACGTTGCACAGTAGAAGAAAATACAGAGGTAGCTCTTGAACTGTGGCAGCGAAACTTTTTGCTGGAAGAGAGACCGATATAGGGCCTGTTTGGATAAACAGCTTCTGTTAGGGCTTATGACACAAGCATATGTCCTACGAGCTTATACTGCTAAGCAATTTGCGTTTGGATAGTAGTTGTACATTAATAAATATTTGTACAAAATCAAATGTTTAAACGTATAATTGCAAAAGCACTAATAATTTTTAAAACTCAACAAGGTATAGCATAGCATAACGGTGGCAGGGTTCGGCGCAACACTTTTGGCCCGCGAGCTGCCGTCAACAATAGCGGATGTAGCAGTTACTATTGCGGTCCCAAACCGCTATCGCAGTCGCTATTAGGGTTACAGGGCCAAAATTCTTAAAAGTTATTTTTCATACCCATGTTTTCTTAAGGGTATAAATGTCAATTCAATTCGGACCCTTTTAAGAGTAAAATTGTGTCCTTCATTCTATTATATTATTCATACTTTTGATTCAGTTCTGAACACCAAATTACTAGAACTCTTAATAGAAATATATAACATCAATCATTTCTAAAAACAGAAGAGACAAAAACAAAAATACAATAATCTAATTTGTTACAATGTTTTATTAGAGGTAAATCTTTTGATTCCTTCTAACATTTTCTTTAAACTTACATCCCTGACTTGGTGCTACCAGTCAATTAGAGAACAGGTTAGCTGCTATGTAGTAGAATTTCTACAAAAAGATATAACAGGTACCACACTACATAACACTCTTCAAATATATTGGGTAACAATGCGGTCTATCTTTTAATCCAACACAAAAAAATAATATGTACTTATACTTAACTACGAGTTTCAAGCAACTATCGATTAGAGTTTTTATATTACATGAATTTTGAGAGGTAACGAGTGATGTTGATCCTTTCTTAGTTGGCATTATAACTAGATAATAAAAAAACAAAACGTGTTGTATCTTCTCATATCAATAGCTCAAATACATGAATTTTAAAAGCATGGTTCTTGTTAGAACATTATGATGAAAGTTGATTCATGTAGCCGACCCCATTTAATGGGACAAGGCTTGGATGATGTTGTTGTTGCATGCAATTTCCTCTAAAAATAGTCACAAGTGTAGCTCCTATTAATTACAAATCTAGTTGTAACAAGTCTGACCAAACAAATTTAGCTAACTCTAAAACTAAAACCCTAGAACACAATGGAACTGATTATGGTGTGCTTGATCATTAAAAAAATAAAAAAATTCTATTACACAAAAATAAAACTAGGAACACATGACATCTTTTCACAAACACATGTCAAGGTAATTATGTTTGATTATTGAACTTTATTACACAAACATACGTCAAAGTAACTATGCTTGACCATTAAACTCTGTTACACAAAAAACCCATTTCAGAAAAGCTATTTGTGTTGCATCACTTGATTTGTTGGAAATTGATAAATCGCAAAACGATTTCCATGATCACGTTCCAAAGAATTTTCAAAGTCACAACACTATTCAATACTTGGACTCTCAAGAACTGTTTGAGGTTTGGATGTCGAAATTGTAATTTCTTCATTTATTCCATCTCTTTAACATGACAGATAAAAACCCTAAAATTAGACTATGCACAAAGGAGGAAGAAGAACGTACCAAACAGATAGAGAGCGAGACTCAGAGACAGAGATAATAGACACAGTCAGGCAAAGGTTTCGGCGACAAGCGTGGAAACGACGGCGACGAGTAACTTTGTAGGAGGAGTTGAGGAGAATGTTTGAACGAAATCGAAAGCGTCGTTGCCAACGAGTGAAGAGTATTTTATTATTTTCCATTGTATTAGTAATTTTTAAAAACATGGTTCTTGATAGAACATTATGGTGAAAGTTGATCCATGTAGCCGACCCCATTTAGTGGTTTAAGGCTTGGAAAATTACTTATACAATGGAAAATAATAAAATACTCTTCACTCGTTGACAACAACGCTTTCGATTTCGTTCAAACGTTCTCCTCAACTCCTCCTACAAAGTTACTCGTCGTCGTCGCTTCCACGCTTGTTGTCGGAACCTTTGCCTTACTGTGTCTACTATCTCTATCTCTGAGTCTCGCTCTCTATCTGTTTGGTACGTTCTTCTTCCTCCTTTGTGCATAATCTAATTTTAGGGTTTTTATCTTTTATGCTAAAGAGATGGAATAGATGAAGAAATTACAATTTCGACATCCAAACCTCAAACAGTTCTTGAGAGTACAAGTATTGAATAATGCAGTGACTTTGAAATTTCTTTAGAACGTGATCATGGAAATCGTTTTGCGATTTGGCAATTTCCACCGAATCAAGTGGATGCAACACAAATAGCTTTTCTGAAATGGATTTTTTGTGTAATAGAGTTTCATGATCAAACATAGTTACCTTGACATGTTTTTGTGAAAAGAGGTCTTGTGTTCCTAGTTCTGTTTTTGTGTAATAAATTTTTTTTATTTTTTTTAATGATCCTTTTAGTTTTAGAGTTAGCTAAATTTGTTTGGATAGGAGTGACTATTTTTAGAGGAAATTGCATGCAACAACAACATCATTCAAGCCTTATCCCACTAAATGGGGTCGGCTACATGGATCAACTTTCACCATAATGTTCTATCAAGAACCATGCTTTTAAAATTCATGTATTTGAGCTTTTGATATGAGAAGATAGAATACGTTTTATTTTCTTATTATCTAGGTATAATGCCAACTAGGAAAGGATCAACATCTATGTTACCTCTCAAAATTCATGTAATATTTGAACTCTAATCGGCACTTGCTTAAAACTCGTAGTGAAGTATCAAGATATTTGAAGAGTGTTATGTAGTGTGGTACCTATTATATTATTTTTTTTAGAAATTCTAATACCTAGCAGCTAACCTAGTCTCTAATCTCAAATATCATAAACACTCGAATATCATAAACACAAACACAGACATATATTGAAATTTATGTTGAAATTTCCAAGAAAATACATGATTGCAAAAGCCAATTCCAATCTTAGCACTGAAATTCCACTTCGAACACAATACTAAAAACAAGATACACTTCAAATCACCATAACAAAAATAACAAAGCAAAATCACAAACATTACTTCAATTCATACAAAAACCAAAGCGATTAAATCACAATTCCACAAACTAAAAACACACAAAATCGATTTTAAAAACAAAAATCAACAGATTCAGTTCAAAATCGAAGCAACTAAGCAACAAAACCAAATCTCACAAAAAAAAACTAATCGAAGATCTCATCATGAACTGCAGAAAACAATCAAAATATGCATGAACAAACACCCTAACATTACAATCCTAAATCTTAAAACTACAATCATGATTGAAGCATTCGATTCGAAATTCAGAAAAATCACAAATCGAAAGAGAAATTACAAATTACAGTGAATCGTACGGATCAGAAACGAATATAGAGAGAGTACGAGAGATAGAGAGTACCAGATGAAGAGAGAGTACCCGATGAAGAGAGAGCGAGTTGAAAAGAGTGAGTCAACACGGAGTAGTGTGAAGAAATGAAATTGAAGAGAGTGGGATTTGAGTATTTTAGAGTAACCGACGAGTGAGGAGAAGAAAGAGAAAAAGGGGATAAAACGACCGCGTATTAAGTAGAAACGGACCAAAGCCAGCATAATTAAAGGGTTAAAATAATAAATTGGGGTTTTTGACATTTGCATGCTCGCCAAATTACCAAAATCTTCGGCCGAAAAACATAAATTTGTGAAAATGATAAAAAAATTATAAGTAGAATGTATTTACATTCAATTCAAAGGAGTGTCAAGTAGAAGACTGACAAGTTAATTCCTCCATTTATATAATTACCATAAGTTTGTCAAATTTGATATGCCACCAACAATTGATTTTCCTCATTTTTCCCTGAATTAAATATAAGATTTGGAGTCATGCATTTCAATCATAAAGACAATCATCAACTATATATAATTATAAAATAATACATTTGTATAAAATAATATATTATTCTTTATTTTTTTATGTATTAAATATGACTATTGATGTCATGCATATTAAGTGAAAATATATATTATAATAAATAGTTGTAAATTCTAATCACTATTACATCTATTTAGGTATTGTATATCAAATACTCTTTTGTATCTACAATATAAGAAAGTTTACTGATCTGGAAAATACATTATTGCCCCTTTGCTTCTACAATCTGCCACGTGGACAGGTTCTTTGCCTTCCTTTTTTGTTCTCTGCTTTTCTAATTTTCTAAAACCTATTTCTACCTTTCTAAAACATATCAACACACGTGAACTCAACAAATCCAACAACTACCTTTTTTCAAATATTTGAACTATCTTTCTTGGAAACAGAGATATGGCTTTTCTCCTACTCAGACTCTAAAGTCTTTTCATTTCCTTTCACTCATTACCTTTCCAGATCTCTTTTCTAACCCTTTTCCATCTTCTACTTTCCTCGGTCTTCAACCTTCCTTTCCTCCTCCCTTTTCATTATTCATTCGTCTTCGACCTTCCAACTCACGAAGGTTCTTCTCTCTTTCTCATCCTTCTTCAATTTTTCCCAATCTAATTTCTTCTGATTTACTATTTGTTGTTTTAGGTTACATTTGATTGTACTAATTATATTCATTGATTTACTGCAGATTTGGAGATGAAAATGCTTATTGATGTGCGATTCAGGTTTATATTTAGGTTTTGATATTTTGTGTTTCAAGCTTCCTGTCTTCTCACTACGTCTCTTGCTCCGCCTTTTACTTTATCAGATTTTCGTTTCAAATTATATTTAGGTTTTGATATTTTGTGTTTCAAACTTCCTGTCTTCTCACTCCGTCTCTTGCTCCGCCTTTTACTTTATCAGATTTTCGTTTCAAAACTCCTTCGACGATGCCGCTTCGTATGGGGTTGTCTGATCAGAAGCTGCATATGTGATTCTGCCACAATTGGTAAGTTGTTGAGTTGATTTAATTGTTAGGGTTTTGTCTGGTTTTGTTATTGTTAGTGTTTTCGTTTTTTTAACCAATTACAAACAAGCAAAAAACTATGACATGGGTAACGAAACTCTAAAAGATGTCGCTTCGTATCTTGGATTTGATTTTATGGATTTCGATTTATAATCATGCTTTTGTATCTTGGACTGGATTTTGAATCTTACGGTTAAAATTTGTCAAGCTAATCTGGGTTATGCCCCAAAAATTTTAGATTTGGATGTTTTGAATCCAATAGTTTTTAATGGTATGTCTTCATCTCTGACTAAATTTTATTTGTATTTGATGTTACACAACATATCCTCTACTTCTTTTATTTTATGATGAGGTTAATGGTTTGAACACTAACATTTTTCTTTTTGAAACAACTATACCTATAGTCAAGGATCTGAATTATTTGAATGAACTTGAAATTAATTTGATTGCGTTTCTTGAAAATTAAGTTTGCAACTGATGCCATATATATGAATATTTGGAATATATATTGCAAGCTATTCCTTATTTACTGCAAATTATCTCTTGCAATGGAAATTTAAGGTTATATATAACACGTGTTCGACAATGTAGGTAGATGTTTACGGTCAGAGACGTTTGACAAGTGCGTTGGAGTGGATGGGAAAACACTCTTTAAGTATATTTGTCCTTGTATATTCAAACTTGCCGTGATTTCTATTCAAGGATTTTATTTGAGGAAATCTGAAAATAACATTGTAAGCAAAGATATTGTCGATGTTGCAAGCTATTTTATATTTTCAGATGTTTCCAACAAACAATTGAAAATATGTTATTCTAACTAGAGTATTTACTGCATATTATCATTGATGAAATATGATTTATGCTCTTTTGCATTTTTGTTGTTTAACCATATTATGCTGGTATGCCTTATATTTTGCAAATACAGGGCAATTTTTACATGGTTATTATTAAGAGATTATTTATTAAGGAAAGTAGTGATTGCTGCTCTAATTTCTAGCAATTGGTTAGAGTTTTATGTTATAATTACAGTTACAGTGTGTGTGATAGAAATCAGTTTTAGCATGTGTGGTAGTTGTCAACTAATTGGTGGTAAGGAGGGTGTTTTATTGAAAATTGTCTGACTGAATTGGCTTTGTGATCCAATAGTTGTTTTTCGCAGCTCAGCAGTGAAGTTGTGCTTTCGCGTCGGTTTGTTTACAGTGGCTTTAAATCATGGCTGTGTATTGTGGGCGTGTTGTTAGCTCTCTGAATCAGTCTTCAATGCAGATTAATATTAGAAATTATTGTAGGAGTGTTAAAAAGATATGTATTTATTGTCGAGATATCGGTATAATTAGATAAAGATATAGTACTAGTTGTATTTTGATTATGTACAAACAACATGACAAATAACTTTCTCACATCTTTATATAAAGTTCACCTTAAAACTAAGATTTATTCTAAATTTTATGGAGAAACAGGGTGAAATCTAATAATTTGAAGTTCTCCTTTAACACTGAATTTAAGATGACTGCTACACGTTTCAGTTAACTTGCACCATTCTATTGCAACTTCATCTGTCCAAGTTTGTGAATAATTATACCTCTGTGTGATACAATTTTCAATGTGCATTTCAACTATCACTGGGAAACAATTAATTAGCTTTATGTTTTTGGAATAGGAAGAATAATTTAACATTATTATTAGTGATTAAACTTTTTTTAATTAATTGTTAATGATCATGTGATCATGTAAAGTTGAATTTCTTTTATAAAAGAAATCTTTTATTTTGTTTTAAACAAATCGTTAAATTTTAGAAATATTTTATATATTATTTTTGGTTTAAAATTTTAATTATATTAATTCATGAACAATTTTATATTAGTGAGAGTGATTTTATATGAAATACTATCTTGACAATGAAATTAAATTATATTTATTTTTTTATTTAGTTCTAATTTATAATCTTTTTATTTATTTATTTGTACACTTGGTCTATTGTAAAATATTCTTTTGTTTTAATTTAAAGTAATATCAACTAGAATATTTAAACAAATTAATCTAAAACTTGGTTTAAAAGTTAAAATTTAGGATATCTCAAAAATTTCTAATGAATGATTTTAAAACAATTTAATAAATAACTTTTAATCATGTTGAGCATTTAAAATTAATGTCATTCGAAGAAAGGTGTTGACCATTTGATATTAATGTCATTGATTTCTAAAGATACAGAAAATATTATATTTGTCTCTTGCGATACCATACTAATTATTGAGTTTTAATAACAGTTTTTTATTGATTTTTTTATAACTGCATTTTTATAATCAAGTTTTAATATTCACAAATACTTATAGTAATAAAGACTAATATTTATAATCAAAAGAAAAATATTTTATTGATTTCTTCTTGAAATCCAAACATTATATAAATTTTTAGTTGTACCAAAAAAAAAATCAGTGCTTTATATACTTTAATTTTTTTTGTCTTTATACTAATTTTTTAAATTTATTTTCCTTTTTTAGTTAAAATGGGTCTAATATTTATGTTATTTATTATTTTTATTATTATTCTTTTTTAACATATAAAATGCAAATAAAATATGAAAATACGATTGTAAATATGTATTAAAATGTAAATAATGGTATTAAAGTTTAAAAGTTAAGTTAAAATGTCAATATAGTTTTATTTTGTTAATTAAGTTTTATTTTTATTTATATTCAGTTTTTCTTAAGGGTGAAGATGTCATTCATCATTTAGTAAAAAGTTGTGTTTTGTAGTAGAAATAAACCATAAATATTGATTGACATATTTAAGTACGACAATACCTGTATCAAATACAAATTTGAATTGAAAATTTTAGACACAAATTTAAATTATTTTTACTATTAACAAGTATATCATATATATGTGATATAATTGTACAAAAAATCACAAAAAAAATCATAACAAATATTTGTTGTTATCTATAGTTTATTTAATTTTAATTTTTTTTGTAAAATTAAAATTTTAATTTTATTTTCACACATCTATTTGTAGTCTCACATCTATTTTAAATGCTATATACCATGAAAAAGTGATGCTTTATTTTTTTTTTTTTTTGGTTTATAACCACCGGTTTAGTCCGGTTCGGGGGAACAGCTCTGGCATCAAGTGGGTCAAGCCCCCTCCCGATCGCAGTTGCGGGGGATCGAACCGTGGTTCTCCCTACCAAGTCCAGCGCCAATCACCACTGGACCAACTAACGATTGGTAAAAAAGTGATGCTTTATAAGGCAATTACTTTTGTATTTTCTAATAGCCTACAATAACTTACTTTTGAAGATTTTGGAGGATTTTTTATAAATCATGTTTACTCAAGTCATTTTTTATTCAAAGGTTAAAACAATTTTAATCAATCATATTAAATAATTATTTTTAATTTAAATTTATCATTTAATAATATTAAATGATAAAATTAAATACATTTTTATCTTCTATATATATACATCTTAAATTAATATTGTCTTCAATTAACAAAAACAATAAATTACTCAATTAATTTTAAACAATTATAGTAAAAAGTTATTTTTAGTTTAAATTTATGATTTGGTAAATTAAAATATAAATTATGCTGATATTTAAATGTGGACCAAAACAGAATTAAAATATAAATTATGTTGATATTTAAATGAGGAGGCACGGGTCAAATAACAGGAATAAGAAGTTACTGATCAATTTTTTTATTAATTATACATTTAATTTTTTTTTTATGGGTACCATACATTTTTCTATTAAAAATATACATTTGAAACAAATGTGCGTCCTGTACGAGAACTCGTGCATAAATCTTTTTATTATTAATTATATATTCAATTATTATGGAAGGTTGTCATTATGGCAACCCTAGCCACGTGTCATCATGATAGCCAATCTTAGCAAAAACCCTAATGTGTTATTTACTAATTTGTCCCTATGTTAAAAATAAATAATAATAATAATAACTATAATAATAATAAACATAATAAAAATAATAATGATAATAATAATTATACTTAAAACTTAAATAATAATAATATAATATTCAGCCACAACTATTAATAATAATAATAATATAATAATATAAATAATAAGTTATAATATAATATTCATCTAATAATAAATTAATAATAATAATTATAATAATAATAATATGATATAATATAGTACAAAATTTAACAACCACAATTAAAATATTATTATTTACAAAAATTAGTTTATTTATTCTATTATGCACCCAACTATAATATTTAACATTATATTAATAATTATTAGAAATATATGAGGAATAAATAAAACAATTATCTAACAATATAACAAAAATATATATGTTAAATAATTGAAGTAGCAAAAATATTATAAGAATATTAATTTAAAAACTGAACTAAAGATTAACTGATATAATAGTTTAAAATTTATTACCATTTTATTTTAATACTTTCTAATATAATATAAAAATATTTTTTAAATATTCTATCTAAATATAAATTTTATTAATAAATAAATTTGAGAATTTGAATTTTGAAGTAATAAAATAAAAAAATAAAAAGAACTTTAAAAGGTATATTTTGATCTAATATTATTTACAAAATCTAAAAATAATATATTTTTGGTTAATATCAATAAAGTTTTTAATAACTATTTTACACATATTTTTAGAAAAATGTAGTAATTTAGAATTTATATAAAGTAACAAATCATTTTAATTATTAGAAATTTATGTGGAATAAATGAAACAATTATCTAACAATATAACAAAAATATATATTTTTTAAAGAATTAAAGTCGAAGAAATATTATAAAAGTAATAATTTAAAAAAAAACTAAAGATTAACTGGTATAATAGTTTAAAATTTATTAACATTTTATTTAAATACTTTTTAATATGATATAAAAATATTTTTTTAATTATTGTTTTTAAATATAAGTTTTATTAGTAAATAAATTAGAGATATCGAATTTTTAGAAAAATGTAGTAACTTAGAATTTATATAAAGTAACAAATCATTTTAATTATTAAAAATTTATGAGGAATAAATGAAACAATTATCTAACAATATGACAAATATATATATATATATATATATATATATATATATATATATATATATATATATATATATATATATATATATATATATATATATATATATATATATATACTCCCTCCGGTCTCAATTATAAGCAAACATTTAATTTTTAGATTCATTCAACAATCAATGTATTTAGTCTAATAATAGACTAAATACATTGATTGTTGAATGAATCTAAAAATTAAATTTTTGCTTATAAATGAGACCAGAAGGAGTATATATATATATATATATATATATATATATATATATATATATATATATATATATATATATATATATATATATATATATATATATATATATATATATATATATATATATATATATATATATATATATATATATATATATGTTAAAGAGTTGAAGTAGAAAAAATATTATAAAAGTAATAATTTAAAAAAGAACTAAAGATTAACTGGTATAATAGTTTAAAATTTATTAACATTTTATTTTAATACTTTTTAATATGATATAAAAATTCTTTTTTAATTATTGTATATTTTATTTTAATACTTTTTAATATGATATAAAAATAATTTGTAATTATTGTATTTAAATATAAGTTTTATTAGTAAATAAATTAGAGATATTGAATTTTAAAGTGATAAAAAAATGTTTAAAGTTATATTTTGATCTGATATTATTTTTAAAATCTCCAAATAATATTTTTTTGGTTAATATCAATAAAGTTTTTAATAACCGTTTTAGACATTTTTAGAAAAATGTAGTAATTCAAAATTTATATCAATTAACAAATCATTGTATTTTTACTCGATTTATTTTATTGAAAAATGTATTTCAATAACAATTACTAAATTATTTTTTTTTCTTTTTAGTTTTTAATGGTATCATCATTGTATTTTAATTACAATTTATTTTTGGAACAAAAATCAGTTACAACTTTTATAATTATTGCAAAAATTAATGACTTATTAAAAATATTAAAATATTTTTCTCACTATTTATGATTATTTGTCATTTCAACTGTGGAGTGTGTATCTAGGTATCAAGTTGGTGCTCGAGCTCGGGTATCTAAAAGTGGAGGTAGAATCTGATGCTATAAGAGTTGTTGATTGCATTAAGATGAAGGAGCGAAACAAGAACAAGTTGGTGGAGAGTTTAGTGTCCAATATTGTCAGAAGTCTCTCTTTTTTTGAAGAGGTGGAGATTAAGCATGTTTATAGAGAAGCTAACAACTGTGCAAACTTGCTTGCTCGAGAAGGAAAGAAATTGAGAGGTGATACGAGTTATTATAGTCATCCTCCTCCTTGGTTGCTTCCTAGTTTGGAGGAAGATAGAAGTTTGTTAGTTAGTCCTAGGATTATTTCCTTGTAGTTTTTTCTTTTGCTGGGCCTTGGCCCTCCCTAATATCAAAAAAAAAAAAAAAAAAATTGTATCTCTAAAAAAAATGATAATTTCATTTTACTATACTAATGACATAATCAATCAATGGAAATTCTCTATAATAATATTCGAATATTATAATAAACTCATATATAAAATAATATTTGAATAAACTCGTTAGAAAAAAAATCCTATAAGCATAATAAAGTGATCCTCTATATTATTTTTAAAATTTAACTTTTTCTCAAATATCTGTTTATAAAACAACATATAATAATTACTTAAATAAAATCATTTAAAAAAATTCCATAAACAAATCAATAATCTAAAATTTTGAAGTTTAAAATATTATATACAATAATAATAATAATATATTATGGGACAACCGCGCAACGCGCGGGTTATATACTAGTTAAATAAATACATGTAAATAAAATCAAAAAATAACAACACAAAATTCAAATTGATATGTATTTCAAAACAGTAGATACTAATATTCCAAAAGTAGTATATACGGCAAAAAAAAATATTAATAAGTGTTGTTCCATTTCATATTTATAAATGACCATATAAGTAGTAGCATATTACTAACATGGAAACAGTAAAGAAAACACTAATATAACTAGTAGATGGAGAGAAAGAGGAAACAAACTTACCGAAAAAAATGTTGAAGATTGGAACAAAATGAAAATAATGTAGCAGTAGAATTGCAGGTAGTAGGTGAAGAGATGAAAGGCTTTAGAATGGAAGAGTAAAAGTTATGCTATCAGTAAAATATTGCAAGATTTTAGGGAAGAGAAAAGGTTTTATTAAAAGAAAACACAATTAAATAGATAGATAGAAACAAACTCACGTGATAACTTAAAATATTATTTAATCTTAGTCATAAATTTTGATCCAATGGCTTATAATTACTCCTCTCACTCTCATATAAGGGACCCCTTTCTCACTTGATATGTTCCCTCTCTCTCTCTCTCTCTATATATATATATATATATATATATATATATATATATATATATATATATATATATATATATATATATATATATATCATATGAGAATACATTTTTTATATGAGAATGTGAGAATAAATCTGAACCATAGAATTTTAAAATAAATGTTGGAGATTATGTGTGAATATTTTTTTCTCTCTCCTCCATCATTAAAACAAAAGATTGAAGAGAGATAAAAAAAGATTCACACATAATCTACACCATTTATTTTAAAATCTAATGGTTCAGATTCATTCTCACATTCTAATATAAAGAAGACATTCTCATATGATATGCCCTATATATATATATATATATATATATATATATATATATATATATATATATATATAGGGGACGACTCAAGTGAGAACACTTGGTTATTATGAGAAATGAGAACAATGAATCACGACCATTAAATTTTGAATTTGTTGATTTTAATGAACTTGATTGATTTCTCTTTCTATGTTGATTTAAAATAAAGATTAAGGATCCTAGAAAGAGAAATCAATCAAGTTCATTAAAATCAACAAATTCAAAATTTAATGGTCGTGATTCATTGTTCTCATTTCTCATATTAACCAAGTGTTCTCACTTGAGTCGTCCCCTATATATATATATATATATATATATATATATATATATATATATATATATATATATATATATATATATATATATATATATATATATGTTTTAAGTGACACTTTTCAATGTTTCTTTTTGATATTAACATGAATGCCTTAACTAAATAGTACAAGGTTTCTTATGTTAAATGTAAATTTATTTATTTTAAATATATATTTTTTGAAAAAATTGATTTTTTTTATCTAGCATAAAATTTATTTTATTTTTTAATTACTTAAAAAAATTATTAAAATAATTTTGGAATAAATCTAATTATTTAATTATTTTTTATCCAGCTAAACATATCTACTTTGATTAAAACACCAAAGACTTTATTTATTTATTTATATTCTTTCAAATTATTTTTTAATATGAGATTTAATTTTAATTTTTTATTTTAGCATAATTTTTTTCAGTAAATTTTTAATTGTCTCTATTTTTCAACTACTTTATAAATTAAGATGATTTGCTCTTTTAAAATATGAACTGAATTCACTTTGTCTCCTATCCTTTATCCCAAAAAAATAGATTTTAATATATAGGGCCGGTCCAATGTATTCAGAGGCCCAGTTCTAATTTAAAAAATAAGCTAAAATTTATAAAAAATGATAATTTTAATAATTGAAAATGATACACCAAAAAATAAAATTATATATTAATTCGATAAAAAATAATGTGTTCTATAATTGTAGTCCTCTTACTAAATTGTATTCCTACAATAAAAAAATAATGTCATACAAGAAACACTTTTTTTTTTTAGTGTTGGCGTGTTTAAATCAATTATAGACGCATAAAATGATTTAGTGGTAAATCTAGTAAAGTAGTAATAATTCCACCATAAAGTAGAATTGTTAAACACAAATTTTTATACTTATATATTAGTTTACTATTTAATTTATAAATGGTTTTTTAATACTTTGATCAAGTAACACAACACAGCTAACACAAATTTCCAAAAACAATTTATAATATATAATTCAAAAATCAAACACACCGTGCATAAAAATCAAGCACACGTAAATGCAACCATTTTTTCCATCACAAAAACTCACTTGCTCTTGCTCACGTCACAAAAACCATTTTTTCCAATTCCAAAAGACCAAAATGAAAGTCGAAACACAAATTAAACAACAAAGAGCATAGAAAAAACATCACCTTGAAGAAAATTACAGATTGCACAACTGCATCGTCGCTGTTATGCGGTATCTCGTTTCGATTCGTTTTGTCTCAGCGTCGTTACGTGATATCCGTGTTGTTTTATTTCGTTTCATCTCGTCGCCGCGTTTCATTTCATTTCTGTGGTGCCTTATTTTATTTCATCTCGTCGCGTTTCGTTTTGTTTCCGTAATGTCTTATTTTACTTTGTTTCATCTCGTCACCGTAAGAGGGATCGAAGCGTTTTGTTTTAGAATAAGCGAGAAGAAACAGGGCACCGTTAGGAGAAGAAAGCGAGTGCTATTTGAACTTTGGAGAACGATGTTAGGAGAAGAAAGAGAGTATATCCTCTGTATTTGGAGAAGAAAAAGACTCACTTATGTTTTTGGAGAAGAAACAGAGTTACTTATATTTTAGAAAAGTAAGAGTATTCAATAATATTTAATAACTAAAAAAAATGAAAAATGGGCCCTCCATATTCTGAGGCCCAGCACTGTATAGCCTGTTGCGCCGGTGGAGGGTCGGCCATATGTGTGTGTGTGTGTGTGTGTGTGTGTGTGCGCGTGCGTGCGTGGGCGGGCGTGCGCGCGTGCGTGCGTGCGTGCGTGCGTGCGCGCGTGCGTGCGTGTGTGTGTGTGTGTGTGTGTGTGATTAATTAATTTAAAAAATTCTTTTAACTTACTATATATTTATATAAAAGCAAAAAAATGAAAAATGACCTTTTAATTATCGCATCTTAGGCCTACATACCCCTTAAGTGCAATAGGGAAGTCAGAGCTTCTGTAGTTCCTCTTAAAAGCAAAATAAAAGGGAGCCAAAGTGGCCAAAATCTTTTTGGGTGTGAGCTTTAAAATACTCACAAGTTTTAAAAGAGAGTTAAGCTTTAAAATACTTTACAAGTTTAAAAGAAGATTAGGCTTTAAAATACCTAATAAGTTTAAAAGGTTAAGCTTTAAAATACTTAACAATTTTGGAAAAGGAATTAGGCTTTAAAATACCTAATAAGTTTTAAAAGGTTAAGCTTTAAAATACTAAACAAGATTAAAACAAAAGGGACCAAGCTTTAAAATACAAGGTCAATGGGTTAAGAGAAGTTTCACCGGAAATAATTCATCTCTTAACACCGAGGTTTAAAAACAAAGGATCGAGTTTTAACAAGATCAATGGATTAAGAATTGTTTCACCGGGAATAATTCTATTCTTAACACCAGGGTTTAAAAACAAAGGATCAAAGTTTTAACAAGATCAATGGATTAAGAATATTTTCACCGGGAATAATTTTATTCTTAATACCAAGGTTTCAAAACAAAAGGGTTTGGTTAAGCTTTAACAATACTAAACCATAAACAAGTGAAAAGCTTTAACAATACTTAACACAAAAATAAAAGAGATTGGAAAAGGATTTAAGTACCTTGACGATTTAGTCAATATCATTCCCATCATTTGGATAAAACATCAAGCTTAAACAATTAACAATAAATACCTCATGTATGTACAAGAATAAACAAGTGAGTATGATAATTAACAAGTAAGAGAGATGGATGTATCTAAACCCTTGGATACAAGCTCATGTATGAATGATGAATGATGAATGATTGATATGATAAATTAATATGGGGTTAGATAAACAAAACAAATAAGAGATGATATCTAAATAACAGTTAAGTACAAGGCATGGATTAAAATCAACAAGTATGTACAAGCACAAATAAAAATAGATAAACAAAGATTGCAAATTTTTTGGTTATGGTTTTAAACCTGAAGTTTTTCAAATTAGGGTTTCAAATTAGGATTTTTAAACAAACTCCTAAACCTAATTGATTTTAATTGTTAAATACCAATTTCTTTAAGAGAAATGGTCTAAGGGTACATGAAGTCATTGAGGGGATCTAAATCTAACCCTAATTGTATTTACAAAAGTATGTACAAAGATGACAAGTTAGGTTTTAATTTTTAGTCTGTTAACCTAATTAATTTTTAATTGTTTTTAGAATCAAAATCCTAAAAGAGAAGTTGAACTAGGGGAACATTTAAACATGAGGGGACACTACCCTAACCCTAAGAATTATCACACAAAAAAATACAAGTTTTACTTGGTGAAAATATTAAAAAGAAATGATTTTTTGGCCTTTTAAAACACTTAAAAAGACTTGTTTTTGATATTTTGTTAATAAATGAAAAATAAATATTTTTTATGATTTTTTTCATGGTCATAAAATAGGTATGTCAAAAGGAGTTTATTTGATACCAAAAAGAACTAAATCAAAATGGTAAAAATAAAGATGAAAAATAGTGGAAAAGTTGGAATTTTGAGCAAAAGGGTACCACTGGTGCTCGAACCCAAGTCCCAAAGGTTACGAGCGCGCGCTAGGTACAAGCATGGTTACCAATTATGCTGAAACGATTTAGTCATTTTGCAAACCACTTCAACATCATATATTTTAAAAAAACGCGCGCTAATGAAATTCAAATTTCCCAGCAACTTCATCTTCTTCGTGGTTACTGTAACCGTAACAATTTTTTCTCAAAAATGCAACTTTCTTGTTTCTCAACCAAATCAAACATGTGAATATATCATTTTACTCAAAATTTCGCAAGGATTTCAAAAAATTAGCCCTCGTTAATTTATTTAAACTCTAACTCACGAATTTTGCTAAAATCCGTATGAACTCTAAACACAGTTTTTAAAATTAAATTCTTGAATCAAACAATAAATCCCTAAAACCTTAGTGCTTTTGTTCCTCACATTTTTATGAGTAAAATGGTATCAAGAAACACAACAATAGGTACTTAAATGAGTGATTTCAGTTTTGAGTTCTTACCTCTTGAAGCTTGAAATCGAAATCCTTGTTGGAGATGTTACAAAACTTGTTTGATGATTTGAATAACTTCCCTAACCTCGAAGGATGCTAACCGAATGCTTTGTTTGCTTTGAAACCCTCTGGAACCTCCAACCCGAGTTCAAGTTGCAGCCATGGTGTATGGGCTTTGATGATGATGAAGATGATGTTACAGAAGTGTAAAAGGTATTTGGACAGCTTCTATTTGATGTATAGAAGCTATCTGAAGTAGAAATTTAGTTAATGAACAAGCCAAGTGAGAGTTAGAAGTTTATGGTTTTAAACTTTCTAACAATGGTGTGAAAATGGTGATATGGTGTTTGCGGTATTTTTGTGGTTAATGGAGGTGATGTACAGCTTCTATATGATGATTAGAAGCTGTTATAAGTGTTTGTTTGGTTGATAAGTGTTTGGTTTGGATTTTGGTTGGTTATGAGCTTAAAGAAAGCTTTAATGGAGTGAAAAATGATATTTTTGGTTTGGAAGCTTTTGTGAGGCTAAGGAAGGTATAGACACCTTCTAAATGATGTTTAGAAGTTGTCTAAACCATTGGTTGACACCCAGAACGCTTAGAACTCAGAATCACTATAAAAGTGCAAAGATGAAAAAATGGAGAATTTCAAGTGAGATATGACTTGGAGAATTTTGGTGTAACTGATCAAGGGAGTGATGCCCTCTATTTATATGCAAGATTTAGGGTTTGTGGAGGGAAAAAACTCAGAAGTTTGAAGCTCACATGTGATCTTGTATCATCTTGCTTGTTTCTGAAGAAATGAGAAAGTTATGGTTTCAATGGATGGTACAAACTTTAAGCATGCTTGCAAGGACTTTGATATGATCTTAGAGGCTTGCTTGTGGGATTTGAATTACTTTTGGTGCAGAAGAAACAAGTTTGAAGCTCAAGGAGAGTGGACTTTGTGATTAAAGTCACTTTTCCAAAATGGAAGTCATGGCTTTGTGCTTGAAATGGCATTATGCATTGGTTAAGACTTGAACCACTTGGTCCATAGCTCAAAAGCAAGTGTAATCTTCTGAATTTTGTGTCTTGAACAAGTTATAGGAGCTGCAAGAAAGGAATCTTCATTTAAAAATGATTTTGCTTCATAACTTCTTCATCTTCATTCTTAAATTCAAGTGTTCGTGGTGCCTTCTTCACAAAATCATATCTCATGAATGGAGTCATGGATTTTCATGCTACTTAGCTCTTTGGAAAGCCCTTGCTACATACTTCAATTCACTAGTCAAAAGTTTCCTCAAACTCTTTTTGGATCATTAAGAAAAATGGCCATAAAGTTTTAAAAAAAAATCCAAGTAAAACACTTGAAAATTTCTCTTCTTTTGAAAATTATCTTCTTAATTTCATATCTCTCAAAATAATCATTTTTTACAAAAAGTTTCATTGTGATAAGTTGTTTGTTTTGCCAAGATCTACAACTTTCATGTTGGGAGATTTTTGAGTGTGTAAGCAAAATTTTGAGATCCATGAATCAGGTCAAAATACACTTAAAAACCCTAATTTGACTTTTTGTTGACTTTTTTATTCTTGATGAATTCTTTGAATTTTCTTTGACCAAATGTCTTCAATATCCATATGATGATGATTTGGATCCTTAAAAGTCCATAATTGACTATTTTTCTCAAAAGTCAAAGGTTGACTTGCACAATTGACTTTTTCCAAATGAACTGCAGTTTTGTGATTTCCAAATGAATCAAGCTCTCCTTTTAAAATGAATGATATGGATGGACAATAATGTTGACTTGGATGCCCTTGAATCATAGTTTGAGTCTTGGAACCATCTCCTGATTAAAAGTCAACCTTCCAATGAAATTAGGTCAAAAACCCTAATTTGAGCTTCTGATGATCTTGAAGGTGATTGATCTTGTATTGACCCGTCTTTGGACCTTGGTATTGATTAGGGAGTCCCTTGAATCATAGAAGAATGTTGGGTTTCTTTGTGAGTCTCAAAACCCTAATTTGCCTAGTCTCTTCTTGATCAATCCCCTGTTTATGATTCAAGAAGAGACTGGGCAAATTAAATTTGCTATATATTTAAATTTATCATAACACATAGTTTATTAATATAGAAAAAAATATGTGTAGATAAAACCCAATAAATTTAATAATCTCAAAATATTCCCTACCAATATACCCATAGAAGGCCTTAATGGTTTTTTTTTACTAAAAAACCCAATAACCAACAAACTCAAAACCCAATATAAATTCCCCAAACAAACCAACAGACTCGCCTTTCATCTAATTACCCTCTCCGGCACAAACCTCAAGCCTCTCCGAAGATGAAGATCTTCGTCAAAACCCTAACGGGGAAAACCATCACCCTCGAGGTCGAGTCCTCCCATACCATCGACAATGTCAAAGCCAAAATCCAAGACAAGGAAGGAATCCCACCGGACCAGCAACGTCTCATCTTCGCCGGCTAACAGCTCGAATCCAGAAGGAATCCACTCTTCACCTTGATCTCCGTCTCCGCGGTGGCGCCAAGAAGCGTAAGAAGAAGACGTACACCAAGCCGAAGAAGATTAAGCACAAGCATAGGAAGGTGAAGCTTGATTTGCTTCAGTTTTACAAGGTTGGTGATTCGGGGAAGGTGCAGAGGTTGAGGACGGAGTGCCCCAATGCGGAGTGCGTGCCGGGACTTTCATGGCGAATCACTTTGATCGTCCTTACTGTGGCAAGTGTGGTTTGGCCTATGTTTATCAGAAAGTTATCTTGAGTTTTATATATGGTTAATTTTGATAATTTAGTTTTTGAGAATGGTTGTTTATGGATTTGTATATTTGAGGTGAACAATTTTTGTTATTGTCATTGATAGGAAAATAGCAAGTGTACTATTTTTGCCTATGTAGTAGTAATGGGAAAATCCCAAGTATCGAATCTCAAGGACTGCTTGACGATATAGAGTTTTATCAGTGTTTCAATTAAACAAAAGTTCAAAAGGTTGTTTTGATTGGTTTTGCAAATAAAGTAAATAAACAGAATAATAGAACGATGAACAGAGATGAGTAGATTGCTAGGGACGGTGAATGATTCTTCATGCAACGAATTTTCTGTCTTAATACAATAACATGCTTTTCATAGTTAATTACCGGTTCTTTAGAGTATCTAATCCTAAGGCCTTAGTGAAAAGATCTTTGACCTCACAACCTAATTACTATGTCCATAGACAATTACGGTTATGATCAAGCATTCCAATAACAAGAAATTCCGGTTACAATATGATATCCCTAGTCCTAGGTGATATAAATATTATATGTTCTTAATCGTGTCCACAAATAATATGCTGTCCAGCTACACTATTCATTCATATTCAGAATCCGTTTTTCCGACGGATAAAGCATTATTAACGGATGAAGAACAAATTAACAAATATGAAAAGTAAAATAGTTATTGCATCAATTGAATAAATTCATCACAATCAGAATCAGGGTCACCCCCCTAGCAATGGGGGGTTTAGCTACTCATGAAAATAACAAAAACCATAGTGTAAATTGTAGACATTACAGATAAATGAAGGAAATCCAATCTTCAATGGCAAAAGCTCATAGAAATCTTCAATCCTTGCATAGAATCTGAGTTCTCCAGCCTTCTACAGTGTATTTTCGCTCCCAAATTCGTCGAACCCCTGTCCAAACGCAATCTCCTTCTTTTATTACTGTCATTCTGGGCTTTTCAGCAAAACAGGCCCAAAAATCACGTGCAAACGCGTGTGGGGACGCGTTTGGGCAGACGGGACGCGTCCCGGAACGCGTTTGGGCAGACAGGCATTTTCCTTTGTATTTCTGGCTTCCGGGACGCGTGTGGGAATGCGTTTGGGGCAGACGGGACGCGTCCCGGGACGCGTTTGGGCAGACAGGCATTTTCCTTTGTATTTCTGGCTTCTGGGACGCGTGTGGGAACGCGTTTGGGGCAGACGGGACGCGTCCCGGGACGCGTCTGGGCAGCAGATGGCACTTTTCACTTCCACACGCGTGTGGGGACGCGTTTTGGCAGCAAATTGCATTTTTCTTCTTCCACACGCGTCTGGGAACGCGTTTTGCCAGTTTATTCACTTTTCTTCAATTTTTCACTTTTCCACCTCGATTTCTCCCATTTCATTTACCTGAGCCTACAAACACTATAACACACAACCAAAGCATAAAATGACGAATAATGAATTAAAACATAAAATAAAATACTTCAAAGACAACTAAAAATAGCGGTAAAAATACGTGTGAAAACCACTGATCAGTCATTACTGAATGTATGGTTTATGCTGGTTATCATTTCATAATATTTTTGATTTGCGAGTGTTTTGAATTTGATATTAAATATGTTATTGCTGTTCTAGTTGATTAGTTTATTCAATTATGATTGTTTTTTTTTGTATAAAATTTCCCTGTTATTAAATTGTGATTGCAGATCTATTTTCTGCCCATGTTAGTTTGATATGTGCTTCTTTCATTTGAAAGAATTACATTTGGAATTCCATTGGTTTTTTCAATACCTTAATATGAGTAGGGTTTAGAAAATTTATATTAGCCTTGATCACTTTTGTATAAACTGCTTTGAGCTTTGTTATCTGGTTTGGTTGTTTCTGATGCAATGTAGTGTAGGGATGCACCATCCTTAAAACTTGTTTGATCATATATCAGTTTGATGATGTTGCACCATCCTTATAGGTTGTTTGACCAGATTTTGTTTCATGAAAAAACTGTTGTCATTCTTATAGAACCCTGCAGAAGCTTAAAAGAGATCCTAAATTTAACTTCCATTCTAAGTGTGAAAGGTTAAGTATTGTGAACATAAGCTTTGCTGATGATCTTCTTTTGTTTACTAGAGGGGATTTAGTATCTGTCCAGCTGGCTATGCAGAAGTTCCATGATTTCTCTGAGACTACAAGTTTATGTGTGAATCCAGGGAAATGTAGAGCTTATTTTGGGAACGTGGACATTGAAGTGAAGAATCAAATTTTACAGGCTACTGGTTTTAAAGAAGGCCCCCCCTTCCTTTTAAGGAACCAAGGGTGTTTAACCAAACCTCTTCTTGTCACATTATTCCGAACTTCCTGTCCTCAACCAATCCTCCCTTCATCTCTATATACTATTCCCGATCGCTCTTTAAGATCCAAACTCTTCAAAATTTAAAAATTTCGGTTAAAATTTGGGAGAATGATTTTGTAAGTCTTACACATATTATAGCAGCAAAATAAATTAAAAATGCAAAGAGTAAAACCTCCCCCAAACTTGAACAAAACATTGACCTCAATGTTTTAGAACAAGCCCGAGAGAGGTGACTCACAGAGGGTACTGCACTCCATAGCTTCCACTTGAAATGCCCCTTTTATTTCCTGAAAATAAAACAAACAAACAGAGAAATTAATTATTAAAACTGTGGGTTGCCTCCCACGAAGCGCTTCGTTTAACTTCGCATGGCTCGACGGTCCATTACCCTTTATTATGGAGGGTATTTTCTATTCCACACCTGGTTGCTTTTCACCTCCGCAACCAAAAACTCATGAAGATGAAAGGCATGGACAACTTTTCCCTTCAATTCACTTACCACATTCTTCTTGACTTTCTTAGCCTTCTTCGGACTTTTGATAGCTTCATGAGTTGTTTCTACCCGAGATGCTATGCTTGAAACTTTTTCTTGGAGCTGCTCAGGCTTTTTGTCTTTTTTTTCACTTTCTGTCATACCACCAGAATTTTGATCATTCACAACCGCCCTATGTTTCTTAACTCCTAACATCTTCAAGGTTACTTCTTCATCAAAAGATCTCAGCGTTAGTGTCCCCTTTTCAATGTCGAGGTTGCAGCGACCTGTCGACAAAAATGGCCTCCCAAGAAGGATAGGAGTTTCTTCGTCTTCCGGAATGTCCATGACGTGGAAGTCCACGGGGAATACAAACTTATCCACTTCCACCAATACATCTTCTGCTACCCCATATGATTTCTTGATGGTGTGGTCGGCGAACCTTAACTGTGTCTTACTCTCACTAATCTTTTGCAACTCAAGCTTTTTAAAGATTGACAAAGGCATTAAACTCACACTAGAACCAGAATCGAGGAGTACCTTTTTAAAAGTTATGTTATTGATAGTGCATGGTATTGCCACCGCTCCCGGGTCTTTCCTCTTTATTGGGATCTTTCTTGCTGACGAGACTAAACCGCACTTCTCAGTTGCAATCTTTTGTTCTCCTTCCACTGATCTCTTTTTCGCCATCACCTCCTTCATAAATTTCCTATACAAGGGCATGTGCTCAAGTGCTTCAAAGAATGGTAGATTTACCTCTAGCCTTTTGAACAATTTAGTGAACTTCTCGAAGTCTTTCTCTTTTGACTTCTTCTTTGTCACTCTGGAAGGGAAAGGTAGTTTGATCGCCGGTTCAGCATCTTTCTTTTTTTCTTCAACTGGTTTAACCGGTGGTATCACAACTTCTGGCTCTTTCGAATTCTCTCTTATTTCTAGATCCACCTCTATTACCATAGGGTCATCTATTTCCTCTTTCTCTTTTTCTGATTCAGCCACCCTTTTGCTCCTTGTTGTAACAACATTAATCTTCTCTTGATCTTTCGGATTTTTCACAGTTGCACTCGGAAAGTTACCTTGTGCCTGTAGAGTGATATGCTGTGCTATTTGACCCACCTGAACCTCTAGATTTTTTATTGAAGCTGTGGTGTTCCTATGGTTGTTTCTTGTCTCTTCTTGAAACTGAGAGCATTGTCCAGCCAATCTCTCGATAGCTACTTCCCACTCCGCCTTCTGAGGGCCTTGTTGTTGTTGTTGTTGATCTTTCCAAGCGAAGTTGGGATGATTCTTCCACCCAGGATTATAGGTGTTAGAATAAGGATTATTTTGCCTCAGGAATTTGATTTCTTCAATTTGCTTGGGAGTTGCAACACAACATACAGTTTGATGAGGACCATTGCAAATTTCACATATTACAGGTTGAGCTTGTTGCACTTGAGCCACCCGTTGTGTACCTATATTCATAGCCTTCAATCTTTTTTCAACTTCAGCCGATATCGCATCTTCAACTCGAATTTTTGAGGTTTCCAGCTTGAGGTCAATGATTCCTTCTGGTTTACTGGCACACCTATCATACAGCTCCAAATGCTCATTTGCAGCTATAGCTTCAATGATCTTGATGATACCAGAGGCTGTTGTGAAATTTGTTGAGCCTCCAGCTGCTGTGTCGATTAACTGCTTTGTTTTCATTCTGAGCCCATTGACAAATACTTGCATCTGTTCAGTCTTGTCCATATTATGAGTGGGACATGCTACTAGAATTCTTTTGAATCTTTTGTAAGCATCTCCTAAGGGCTCACCCTCCTTCTGCTTGAAGTTCAAAATGTCATACCTCTTTCTTATAAAGACCGAGGCGGGGAAATACTCATTCAAGAAAGCCTTCTCCATTTCTTCCCATGATGTGATACTGCCTGCTGGAAGAGAATAAAACCACTCTTCTGCTTCTTCGGCTAAAGTGAACGGGAACATTCTCAGCTTCTTTGCTTCTTCTGTATGCCCTTCAATTTTTAGAGTTGTGCTCATGGTCAGAAATCTCTGCAGGTGCTTGTTTGCATCTTCATTTACCTTTCCGGTGAAAGGTTTCCTTTCAAGCTGATTGATTGTGCTTGGATGTAGTTGAAAATTTGCAGCATTTACCGGTTGGTTGACAATTGTTTGTCTTCCCCCCGGTGTGTTTGCAGCACCATAGTCACCAAGGAGTCTCTCAGGAGGAGGAGGATTTTCACCCATGGTTTCTTCTTCACTTTCAGACTCTGAATCGGAATGAACTGACACAATTTCCTCTTCAGGTTCCAGTTTAGCCAACCGAGCTTGTCTTCGCCTTGCGTGCAAAGTTCTTTCGATTTCTGCGTCAAAAAGAAATTCAGCTGAGGCCTTACCTCGCATACACAGATTAGACAAATATTAGAATTAGGAAAAATAAATAAAAAGTGCAGAAAATAAAATTTTAGTCGCAGAGCAACAAAAATTTAATTGAAATAAATCTAGAACTCTATAATCTTCGGCAGTCCCCGGCAACGGCGCCAAAAACTTGATAGGAAAATAGCAAGTGTACTATTTTTGCCTATGTAGTAGTAATGGGAAAATCCCAAGTATCGAATCTCAAGGACTGCTTGACGATATAGAGTTTTATCAGTGTTTCAATTAAACAAAAGTTCAAAAGGTTGTTTTGATTGGTTTTGCAAATAAAGTAAATAAACAGAATAATAGAACGATGAACAGAGATGAGTAGATTGCTAGGGACGGTGAATGATTCTTCATGCAACGAATTTTCTGTCTTAATACAATAACATGCTTTTCATAGTTAATTACCGGTTCTTTAGAGTATCTAATCCTAAGGCCTTAGTGAAAAGATCTTTGACCTCACAACCTAATTACTATGTCCATAGACAATTACGGTTATGATCAAGCATTCCAATAACAAGAAATTCCGGTTACAATATGATATCCCTAGTCCTAGGTGATATAAATATTATATGTTCTTAATCGTGTCCACAAATAATATGCTGTCCAGCTACACTATTCATTCATATTCAGAATCCGTTTTTCCGACGGATAAAGCATTATTAACGGATGAAGAACAAATTAACAAATATGAAAAGTAAAATAGTTATTGCATCAATTGAATAAATTCATCACAATCAGAATCAGGGTCACCCCCCTAGCAATGGGGGGTTTAGCTACTCATGAAAATAACAAAAACCATAGTGTAAATTGTAGACATTACAGATAAATGAAGGAAATCCAATCTTCAATGGCAAAAGCTCATAGAAATCTTCAATCCTTGCATAGAATCTGAGTTCTCCAGCCTTCTACAGTGTATTTTCGCTCCCAAATTCGTCGAACCCCTGTCCAAACGCAATCTCCTTCTTTTATTACTGTCATTCTGGGCTTTTCAGCAAAACAGGCCCAAAAATCACGTGCAAACGCGTGTGGGGACGCGTTTGGGCAGACGGGACGCGTCCCGGAACGCGTTTGGGCAGACGGGACGCGTCCCGGAACGCGTTTGGGCAGACAGGCATTTTCCTTTGTATTTCTGGCTTCCGGGACGCGTGTGGGAATGCGTTTGGGGCAGACGGGACGCGTCCCGGGACGCGTTTGGGCAGACAGGCATTTTCCTTTGTATTTCTGGCTTCTGGGACGCGTGTGGGAACGCGTTTGGGGCAGACGGGACGCGTCCCGGGACGCGTCTGGGCAGCAGATGGCACTTTTCACTTCCACACGCGTGTGGGGACGCGTTTTGGCAGCAAATTGCATTTTTCTTCTTCCACACGCGTCTGGGAACGCGTTTTGCCAGTTTATTCACTTTTCTTCAATTTTTCACTTTTCCACCTCGATTTCTCCCATTTCATTTACCTGAGCCTACAAACACTATAACACACAACCAAAGCATAAAATGACGAATAATGAATTAAAACATAAAATAAAATACTTCAAAGACAACTAAAAATAGCGGTAAAAATACGTGTGAAAACCACTGATCAGTCATTACTGAATGTATGGTTTATGCTGGTTATCATTTCATAATATTTTTGATTTGCGAGTGTTTTGAATTTGATATTAAATATGTTATTGCTGTTCTAGTTGATTAGTTTATTCAATTATGATTGTTTTTTTTTGTATAAAATTTCCCTGTTATTAAATTGTGATTGCAGATCTATTTTCTGCCCATGTTAGTTTGATATGTGCTTCTTTCATTTGAAAGAATTACATTTGGAATTCCATTGGTTTTTTCAATACCTTAATATGAGTAGGGTTTAGAAAATTTATATTAGCCTTGATCACTTTTGTATAAACTGCTTTGAGCTTTGTTATCTGGTTTGGTTGTTTCTGATGCAATGTAGTGTAGGGATGCACCATCCTTAAAACTTGTTTGATCATATATCAGTTTGATGATGTTGCACCATCCTTATAGGTTGTTTGACCAGATTTTGTTTCATGAAAAAACTGTTGTCATTCTTATAGAACCCTGCAGAAGCTTAAAAGAGATCCTAAATTTAACTTCCATTCTAAGTGTGAAAGGTTAAGTATTGTGAACATAAGCTTTGCTGATGATCTTCTTTTGTTTACTAGAGGGGATTTAGTATCTGTCCAGCTGGCTATGCAGAAGTTCCATGATTTCTCTGAGACTACAAGTTTATGTGTGAATCCAGGGAAATGTAGAGCTTATTTTGGGAACGTGGACATTGAAGTGAAGAATCAAATTTTACAGGCTACTGGTTTTAAAGAAGGCCCCCCCTTCCTTTTAGTACAATTATCTCCACAAAGTTGTTGAAAGATTGAAACAAATAATTTGGAAACATCTAAACTAGCAAGTTTACATTGAGTAACGAGGGCTGAATGCAAAACTAGTTCTTAGTAATAGATTGCTTATATAGCAGCCATATAATGATTGTGTTGGAGATAAAACGCACACCATTTCGAACAACCTCCAAGTTTATTTCCTAAAGGATTGTCTAGGATCTAACCAAGACGCAAGAGTATACTGTTAAGATGTGAGACTCAAAGGCATGCATACACAATATGATAACAACTTTGACACATAAGTAATAAGATTAAAGATGTGAGACTCAAAGGCATGCATACACAATATGATAACAACTTTGACACATAAGTAATAAGATTAAAGATGTGAGACTCAAAGGCATGCATACACAATATGATAACAACTTTGACACATAAGTAATAAGATTAAAGATGTGAGACTCAAAGGCATGCATACACAATATGATAACAACTTTGACACATAAGTAATAAGATTAAGCTCACTGCATTAAAAAACATGCTAAATGTGAAAAAAATTATTAATTGGAATTGGAACCAGTCAGCAGTGCCTTTATTCTAGATTCATTTGAAGAGTGACTACGTGCAACTTTTCTTATTAAGTGATTTTCTGGGAACAATTTATCGCAAAAAGCCAAAAACACAAACAATCACTCACAAGGGACAATCTACCCAAACTTAATTTGAACTACTTCAAGCTTCATATTGAATGACCATGACAAATACATATGCAACAGTTTCAATATTTAACTCTGGTTTTAAATAATGAGTGCCTGTAAATTGTAACAATAAGAGTGTAAAAAAACATCACATATGGAGTGTTTTCCCTGATAGCTTACTTTAGCATCCTAACTTCCATGCACTCCAACAACTTCTTGTGCCTAACATAAAAGAAGGTAATACTTGTAAGAATTTAAATTAGAAACCGGTATTTATCAAACAATAATAGAGCATTGGTGTAGTTACCCTATTGACAAATATCTATCCGCCTTCACATTAGAAGGGCTCTCTAGCCATGTACTGTATTTTATAAAGCTCTTCATCCAACGAGAGCAAATATCTAGTGCTTGGGGCACTGCTTCAGCATTTGGAGGACCTTCATGTTTAGTTTTATGCATGTGAAGCTGTTTTGCAGTATTGACGTTTCCAGGATAAAAAGGAAGCAAATCCAACTCTTCACAAACTACCTGCAAAGTCGATGGGATTTTATCAGTCCACATAACTGAATAATGGAGCACATCTGTCAGATGGAATGATCATACATACTAACCTCCACGTACAATTGATATGAACTTACAGACAAGAGCTCAGGATAATATACAACACTTCCTACAATGAGATGCCTATAACAAAAGGCTATATATGGATCAACAAATACACGAAAGAAATCATTAAAATCAAAACAGATTTAGGAGAAAGGAATATCTTATAACGGAAGTTGTACCTTATAAAATCTTCAACTTGTTCATCTAGAGTATTGAAACCATTTGATAAAAGAAAGAACCACGTACTTCTTCCTAAAGCAATAAAGAACCCAAATATTGCTAAATCTTTCTCCAAAACCTGCATTATGCAAACTATAAATAGAAGCTTTACTTATAACAAAGTATATACATGAACCGAAAAGGAGTACTACCTCTATCATACTCAATGCAACTCATTTCTCAATTTATTTTATTTTATTTTATTTATTCGAAGTACTTTTTCTTGTACTTTCTTGATGTAATGTAATCTTTTATACTTTTTCACATATTTCAAAGATTAACAGGCAGTCAAGCAAGTTTTCATGTATGCAATCATTTTGTGCATCACAAGTATCTACTTTAAACATGAGGCCATAAACTCAAACGAGATGGTTCTCATAGCATTCAATAAATACCATATTTCAACTGCAAAACAAACGAGTATATATTTCAGACTTCAGAGTTTAACATCAAGATGCAAGCAAACTGTATAATAGCAGACACTTTGTATAAAACCATTCAACTAATAAGGTATTAGAGTATCGTTAGTATTAGACTATTAGTATGCATTATCTTTACTACTAGGTGTATGTATAGCTTGTTTAGCTGTCAGGGTAGTTATAAAACTATAATGACAGTTAGTTTGTAAGCTGAGTCAGCACATTCTGTTATGTTATTATAATAGAATATGCCAAGAACATTTTAAGACTCGCTCATTGTTTATCATCTTTAAATATCAGTGTGTACAGAATTGAATAATTCAATTGTTCATTCAGCCATTTTCTGATTTAGTTAGTATTAGTATGCATTAGAGTTCTTACTTTCTCTCTCCCTCTCAAATATTTTCTTTCACTTTCTCTCCATCTATCTAATTATAATATAATACTTTCTCCATTTTAAATTAATTGTCGCTTAAGCGAAATGAACCAAAAATATAATCACTGCCATTTAATTGTTTCAATGCAGTAACTCTTTTCTCCCAACTTTGACCCCAAATAAATACTATCTGCATCCTTTCCAAGCTACTATATTTCATTATACATTTATGACAATGTCCGATAGTCTACTAGTTAAGAAGGACAGTGTAGTAAAATTGACCCCCTAGTGAAGTTATTTATTGATTTTCTTAATTCATGTGAAAAACCTTATGGGACAAATAATTTGAAAAGGAGGCAGTATTAAAAAATAAAAAATTTCAAATATAATGCTAGAGATGTAACAAAATTTGTTTTTTCATCTACCTATTTTAGCTTTTGGCAAAGTTGGTCCATAGCATCATATCAACCCCTTTACAACATCAATATAAATTATGTACATTTGGATTATATTTCAAATCCACAAAAATCCTAGATCCCAAAGCCGTAGTCAAAACTTGAGGGTCAATAAACTTAGAAGGTAATTAAATACAATTCACACAATGTATCTCAAGTGGTAACAATTATCAGTACTGGAATTACCTGATACGACAGTGTCTTCTCCCACACATCTTGATCTACTCCAAACCAATTCATCGAAAACCAAGGCAATCTCGAGAGCGAATTCTGATCTTTAATTCCCAACTCAAAAACCCTAGCAGCATCATATAAAGATTGCGAAAGCCCCTCACAGAAATCATCATCATTCACCAACGGCCTATTCAATTTCACCTTTACTTTCTCAAGGTCAGTAGCATTACTACTGCTACTATCTTGAGAATCCTCATTAACAGTCACACCATCATCGGAAGCCACAAATAACCGACACGAATATTTTCTATAACCAACTAAAACATTTTCACTATTCCAAAACAAAGCACCACGCAACAAGTGTTGGAATTAGACTCTCAAACCTTTGAGTAATTCCTTATCGTTAAGGATGACAATGAAGAAAAATAAGGACAAAATAGGATTAGGGTTTGCAGAAATTAAAAGAAAAGAAGAAAGTATTTTCTGCGCCCACAAACTATGGAAATTCTGTTATTCACTTGCAACTGCAACTTCTGTGAATACACGTTAATGACTTAATTACAAATAATGAGAGTTACTCCCTATTTATAGATTTAGGTTAGCTTTTTTCCCTAAGCCAAAACCCAAAACTATAAAAGTCCAAAATATCTATTTTTGAACTAAATCAAATCTAATCTATTTTAAATCTAAATAAAATCTATCTAGATCTAAAACAAATTTATGTGTAACAAACTGTTACACACTATTTGTGTAACAAACTGTTACACACTTCGACACAAAATCAACTCTTTTTGACACAAGGAATTATAATTTTAACACACCACCTAATTCATTGTGTCTAAGCTATCTACATTCATCATAGCTCTTAGTCTTCTGAATATTTCAACCAGCACTCCATTCGTCATGATATCTGCAATCTGATTCTCAGATCTGCAGTGTTCCAAATTCATCTTCCCTTTAGCTACCTGCTCTCGAAGATAATGGAATCTCATTTCGATGTGCTTGCTTCGACCATGTGCTATCGGGTTCTTCGCCAGATTGATAGCTGACATGCTGTCGATCTTCATGGTAATTGCTCCATGATTTTTCCCTGTTATCTCTTCGACCAAGTTCACCATCCACGTTGCTTGACATGCACAAAGAGAAGCAGCTATGTACTCTGCTTCGCATGATGATAATGCCACTACTGGTTCCTTTCTCGAACTCCAAGCAACTGGTGCACCACCTAGCAAGCTGTGGATTTTCGATCCTCAGCATCACTACACTAACTCGAGTCGGTGTAACACACTAATTTGCATTCTTTTCCCTTATCAGCTGTAGGAAACAGAATGCCATAGTCGAGAGTTCCTTTCAGATACCTCAGTATCCTCTTCGCCGCTGCTAGGTGTGATGCATTTGGCTTCTGCATGAATCTACTTATCATACCTACACTGTATGCTAAGTCAGGCCTTGTGTGACAAAGGTATCTCAATGACCCAATAAGTCTTCTGTATTGGGTTGGGTCGACATCCTCTTCACCTGGGTTTTTCGACAGTTGCAATCTTGTTTCAGCAGGTGTCGAAGTCGAATTGCATTCTTCCATCTCAAATCTCTTGAGAATTTCACTTGCATATCTTCTTTGATGCATCATCAAGCCTCTACTACTCATGTAGAATTCGATGCCAAGGAAGTATGAAATTTCGCCCAAATTCGACATTTCAAATTCCTTGCTAAGATCACCTTTGAAGCCTTCGATCTATTTCTTGCAGTTACCTGTTATTAACAAGTCATCGACATAGAGACATAGTATAAGCAATTGACTCTTGCTTCTTCTTACATATACCCCATGTTCAGTTGTGCACTTCAAAAATTCTTTCTCCCTTAGAAAACTGTCGATCTTCTTATTCCAAGCTTTTGGAGCTTGCTTCAGTCCATACAGAGCTTTATGCAGTCTGTACACTTTTCTCTCTTCGCTATGTTTCACAAATCCAACTGGTTGTGCAACATAGACTTCTTCATCCAAGGGTCCATTCAGGAATGCACGTTTAACGTCCATCTGACACATGTGTCAATTGTTCATGTTTGCCAGACCAACAACCAACCTGATCGTTTCGATCCTGGCAACAGGTGCAAAGACCTCATTGAAGTCAATTCCTTCCTTCTGAAGAAATCCTTTTGCCACAAGCCTTACCTTATGTCGAGTCACTTCACCTTTGGGATTACACTTCACCTTGTATACCCACTTCACATCAATTGCCTTCTTGCCTTGAGGCAATTCGACAAGAGACCAAATATTGTTGTCTTCGATGGGCTTCAGTTCTTCATTCATAGCTTTCACCCACTTCGAATCCTTCAATGCCTCAGTTGCATTGACAGGTTCGACATCTGCGTAGAAAGCGTAATGTACCAGCTCACCTTCATCATTGACTACATCATCTGATGTAATCACACATTCTTGCAACCTTGCAAGCATGTGTCTTGTTCTCTGAGGTCTGTTTGGGCCTGCATCACTCCTGACTTCTTCTTGTCGAACTTGTTCTCTTTCGACTTCAGTGGCTGGTTCGTCATAAAAAATTCTCACTGAATCATTCTTGACATTTTCAGTCCAATTCCATTCTTTAAGCTCATCTATGATCACGTCCCTGTTGATCACTACTTGCTTGTTCACTGGGTCTAATAACTTGTATCCTCCAGTCGAATGATATCCTATAAGAATCATTTGACTCGACTTGTCATCAAGTTTTCTTCTTAACTGATCTGGCACATGTCTATGTGTTATAGATCCAAATACCTTCAGATGACTCAAGCTAGGCTTCACACCAGACCAACATTCTTCTAGAGTAATTCCTTCTAGCTTCTTTGTCGGACATCTGTTTAGAATGTATGTTGCAGTCGACACTGCTTCTCCCCAAAATTCTTTAGGTAAATGCTTGCCTTTCAACATACTTATCACCATATTCATGATGGTTTTATTCTTCCTTTTTGCAGTTCCATTCTGCTGTGGAGTGTAGGGTGGCACCACCTCATGCAAAATCCCTTCTTTCTCACATAACATGTCGAAGTCTTTCGACACATATTCTCCACCACCATCAGTTATCAAAACCTTGAGCTTTCGACCACTTTGTCTTTTGACCATAAATTTGAACTTGGCAAATACCTCGATCACTTCACTTTTCTTCTTGATCAGGTAAGTCCATAATTTTCGAATAAAATCATCTATGAATGTAACAAAGTATTTGTTACCTCCATTCGAATCCACCTGGATAGGACCACATACATCAGAGTATATGATTTCGAGAATAGCCTTCGACTTACTTCCTACATCCTTGCTGAAGCTATTCTTGTGCTGCTTTGCCTGCACACATTCCTCACATACCTCGTTTGGAATGTCGATTTCTTGCAGTCCTGAAACCATGTTCTTTCTTTTCAAGTCTCTGATGTCATTGAAGTTGAGATGGCCTAGTCGATAGTGCCATATCCATTCATCTATGCTAGCTGCAGTTTCAAGGCACTCGTGCTCCATCACATTTAGTTCGATCTTGAAGGTTCTATTTTGTGACATAGGAGCCTTCAAGATTAACCTCCCACTTGCGTCGACGGCTTTCATCATCTTGTCTTCGATCGACACTTTGTAGTTCTTTTTGACCAACTGCCCATTGCTGAGCAAGTTGCTCTGCATTCCTGGTATGTACAACACATTGGAAATTACTGACCTTTTGCCGTCTTTCCTCATGATTAGAACGTCTCCAATACCTTCAGCTGCTAAAGTATTGTCATTTGTGAATTTCACCATGTTTTTCATCGAGGGCCTTATGTTGACAAACCAATCTTTCCTTCCAGACATGTGTGATGAGCATCCTGAATCCAAGTACCATTGGTCCTTGAATTTATCTTCATCTTTTGTTGTGACCATCAAAAACATCTCTTCTTCTTCTTGTTTTGCAAGCTTTGCATCACTTTCTTAACTTTTATTCTTTTCTGGACAAACTGTCGAATAGTGACCGTACTTCTGACAGTTGAAACATTGAATGTGACTCTTGTCAGGCTTTCGACCATCACCTCTTCCTCTACCTGCAACACCACCTCTTTGGTTGCCTTAGTAAGAGGGCTTTCTTTGATTCGACAAATTTCCTTCTTGCTGATTTCGACCAGTCGAATTGTTGTAGCCACCTCTACCTTTATTTCCAGTCCAGCTTCCTTTGCCTTTCTTTTCGTTTGCTGACTGAGCCTGCAGAGCCACATCGCTCTTCGACTTGCCCGCAGCTCTTTCAGCCATTCTTTGTTCATGAGATTCAAGTGTCCCTTGAAGCTCTTCTTTTGTCAACTTCGACAAGTCCTTCGACTCTTCTATGGCTACCACGATGTGGTCGAACTTAGGGGCCAAAGACCTCAATATCTTCGAAACAACAACTTTTGTTGTTAACACTTCTCCACATATCTTGATTTGATTCACTAGTTTCGTAACCCTAGTGAAGAAATCAGTTATGCTTTCGCTATCTTCCATCTGAAGCAATTCATATGTTCTCTTGTGAGTTTGTAACCTCACCTCTTTCACCTTTTCTGCACCTCCAAATTTTTTTTCAAGAATCTCCCAAGCTTGTTTTGAAGATTCTATATCAGTAACCTTTTCAAAATTATCTGGACTCAGACATTGATGGATTATAAAGAGAGCTTTATAATCTTTCTTCTTCAATTCTTTATGTGCAGCCTTTTCTTCATCCTTCACACCTTCTGCAAGCGGTTCTACCCCTTCTTTTACAAGATCCCAAAGATCTCGACAACAGAATACAACCTTCATCTGCTTGCACCAATTCTCATATTTATCTCCTTTTAGAATTGGTAGTGTTGCTGGAAAATGCCCATTCGGATGATTCATTGCCATCGCCATTCTTCTTGCCTTGAATCAATTAACAGGAGCTCTAGATACCAGATGTTTGAATTAGACTCTCAAACCTTTGAGTAATTCCTTATCGTTAAGGATGACAATGAAGAAAAATAAGAACAAAAGTAGGATTAGGGTTTGCGGAAATTAAAAGAGAAGAAGAAAGTATTTTCTGCAGAGTTTCTCTCTGTCCACAAACTGCGGAAATTCTGTTATTCAATTGCAACTGCAACTTCTGTGAATACACGTTAATGGCTTAATTACAAATAATGAGGGTTACTCCCTATTTATAGATTTAGGTTAGCTTTTTTCCCTAAGCCAAAGCCCAAAACTATAAAAGCCCAAAATACCTATTTTGGAACTAAATCAAATCTAATCTATTTTAAATCTAAATCAAATCTATCTAGATCTAAAACAAATTTATGTGTAGCAAACTGTTACACACTTCGACACAAAATCAAATCTTTTCGACACAAGGAATTACAATTTAACAAGAAGCATCTCTGTTTTCAACTTCTACCCTTATTTACCAGCTGACAATGCAAGTTTAACGCCTTTGCATTTGCATTGCATTGGTCTTTCGAAAACCAAGAATTCGACGAACTGTTCAAAGAAAAACTCAATCAAAAACAGAATACACATAAACAAAGAATTCTATCCAAGAAACGATTAAGCTCAATAAAAAGAAACAAAAAACGTGAAATCTTCCAAGAACGTTACTACTTCTTAGGGCTTAAATAGTTGCATTGATTTGTATACTATATTCAGTTGCGATTGTTAATCGGAACAGAAACGAGAAGAGAGATGAAGTTGATTGATTACCTTAACGATGGAAAATTGCAGTGGCGTAGTTTAACTGGCATGAATGGAATGGAAGAGATGGAAAATTGGAGGGAAATGTCGAGGTTGAAGAAGAGAGAAGAGAGAAAGATGGAAGAAAGAAAAAGAAAGAGATGTGACGTGGCACTAGCGGTGTTTTATCTATACGGAGAGAAAGGTGCATATGTACGTGGGTTGGGTTAGGTTCGTGGGTTGTGTGTTAATTTAAAAAATAATATTTTTTTCAATTTTAAAATATTGTAATATAATTTAATACATTTACTTATTTCTAACACACAAAATGGATGAAGCACATCCTATAATATCTAATCATATTCATCAACATGACATAACACTAGATAATAGTATAAAATTCACAAGACACATTATTGTTATAAAATACGTAAGTTGGAAATGATACAAAAAAAAAAAATAACATTTAGTCTTAGAATTACATAAACTCATTGCTTTGGTAGCATTATTGGGAGAATAAAGTGTTTTTAGAAAAATGATGATTAGTACTGAGATAATAATTTTATATTTTTATTTAAAATAATAATAAAAAAAGAAATTACTAATGTAACATCAATGAGTTGGATCAACAGGTATGCGGGTTGCAAAACTCAAACCCGATACCCGAACCAAAACTATATGAGTTGTTGTGGGTTGGGTTGGATATACCCGTAAATAAATGGGTTCGGGGTAATTTATGGGTTGGTTCGATTTGGGTTAGCGGGTTCGTGGGTCGGCCCGCACTCATGAACACCTCTAAGTTTGATGCTTCAAAGCCTTATGCCACATGTCTCCTCCATAGTCCCCCTCGCTAGTGTCGTCATTGGGGGCATCGACTTCGACTCTAAGTTTGGATCCGAGGGCGTGGACGTGAGGCGGCTTGTAGGCGGCACTTGAGCACTTGTATTAGAGCAATCAAAATATTTGTAGCTAGAGCTGTCAAAATGGGCTCGGCCCATCGGGCCGGCCCATAAGTCCAACAATTTAGCGCGGGTCGGGCCGTAAAATACCTTAAAAAACACGGCACTATCTTTTTGGGCCATCTCATCGGGTCTATGTTTTTTATGGGCTGGGGCAGACCGGGCCAAGCGGGCTTCGGGCTGGCCCATTAAAAAAAGATTTTGGTAAATTTTGAGGAAAAAAGATTAAGATAAGATATGCTTTCATAAATGTGTTTTCAAGTGATAAAGAAAAGTTAAATGAGATGAAGATATATTTTCAAGATAATGTGATAAAGGAAATTGTTGTGAGATGAAGAAAAAATTTAATAAGTATGAGTGATAATATTAAGTTACTTTGTACTTTTACATGAATGATTTTGTCGTATTGATATATATATATATATATATATATATATATATATATATATATATATATATATATATATATATATATATTTATGGATACATATTTTAAAAATCACTTATATACGTTTATGATGACTCTCTACTTATTTTGTTTTGCATTTATCCATTATATCTTTTTTTTAAAATTAAAACTATAATATTGAAATACGGGTCGGGCTGACCCATCGAGCCGCATGGGCTTTTAAAAAATGGGTCAGACTCATTTTACGTAGCCCATTTAGAAATTGGGTTGGGCTGGGCCAGCCCATTTAAACACATTGACCCACCAGGCCGAAGCGGACTGGGCCGAACTGGGCCATTTGACAACTCTACTTGCAGCGTTATACGGTAGCATAAAAAATTGTTTTTGAAAATTAGTTTATAAAATGATTTATTTTATGTATAAAAAAAATAGAAAATAAATATCTTTATTATTATTATTATTATTAATTTTTTATATAAAAATAAAATATTAATTTAAATATTTATTAGGTTAATATTATTATTATTATTATTATATTTTTATAATATATTTTAATTAATACAATTGATTATACTATTAATTGTATTGATTCAACTTGATTTTAATTTTTTAATAATTATTTATTTTTTTCGGAAATGCATATCCGAAACATTCCAAGACCAAAAATTGGAACATTTCGGATATGCATCTCCGAAGACACCCCTCTCTAAAAAAAATTTGATTTCGGAAATGCATCTCCAAAAACACTTTTTTTTGGTGTTTTCGGAAATACATCTCCGAAAACACCTTTTTTTTTGGTGTTTTCGGAAGTGCGCTTCCAAAATCAACTTTTTTTTCAGAAAAAAAAGTAATTTTGGAGATGCATCTCCGAAATATAAGGGTATTTTGGAAATTTCGCCGCGGGTGAACTAGAAGGTAGGGGGTTCAGGAAAGAAATTCTCTAAATTATTTTCAAAAGTTATTGCTGTTATGTTATTAGTTACTGCTTTACACAAAAAATTCTCTTTATATTCGTGTTCATGACATCCCTTAGGCCATAATCATGGATGCGATAATCATCCAAGCGACCCTCTCTTGAACAAATTATTTTCAAAAGAGATGGGCATGTTATTTTCTCTCCTCTTAAACCCCTGATGCAGATGAAATTTTGGCACATCCATTCCTTGGACCGACTAAAAAGGTCTCTGATGTCTTGGTTAGTGGGAGAATACAAACCTAACGAAGTCATTAGAAGGATTCAAAGGCTTAGAACAAAGACCTCACTTGAGACCAAAAAAACGGAACGTTGGTGGGAGAAGTGGAAAACGACATTGATGTCATTCAAATGATGCATGGATTAGATGAAATTGTTTTAACTGTTGTAATTTTTTAGATGTAATATTTAATTTTCTGCTGGAATTATCAATGTAATGCCGATTTTAATCAATGAATGTTGTTTTCTTGTTACAAATGTTGTTTTTTTGGTTTACTGGTTATGACTTTATTTTGTAGATATACCTACGGCGCGTTCCGTATGTGCATCTACGAAACGTTTTCACGTAAATGTAAAAAAAGTATTTCCGGAAGTATATCTTCAAAAGCAAAGGGACATTAAGAGTGTAGTAAGAGTTTTCCGAAAAAAATTAGGTTTCATTTTCTTCCCTTATAATTGTTTGATCCATAATTTCATATGGAAACTTGTTTTTTTTATGTTATTTCTTCAATATATGTTCGATTGTGGAAATTTAATTGTTTGTATTCATTAGAAAATGATAAAAGTTCAAATATGCAAAAATAACAAAACTAAAAAGACTTATAAACAAGTGATTATGCACAAAAGCACTTATAAAAACGCCATTTTAAAAAGAGCTGTGCTATGTTTACAATTTTTTCCTACACCTACGTATATTACACCGTATAAATCAACAAATTTAAATGGTTTTGCACAGAAATCAAGGTAAATAAATTATTAAAAAACAAAATTAGTATGTATTATGTATAGAAATAGGGTGTAGGTGTTAAAAAGGGGTGTAAGCTTATCATTTCTCTTTTAAAAAAGGCTTAAATTTCCATTTTTTTTATATATCAATTTTATTTGTCTATTATATATTGGATTTTTGATATTAACTACATTTCTTTTATCATATTTGGTCATTCACATACTCGAATCACTTAGTTATTTTCAACATTTCTTAAGTTGTTTCATTCATAATCCCTTTTATTGTGTTTTCCAACATTTCTTAAGTTGTTTCATTCATAATCCCTTTTATTGTGTTTTCCTATGCTTAAGTTTTTTATTTGTCATTGAAAATTCTCCCATGTCTTGTCTTACACTACTTTCTATTAAACTCTCTTATTAAAAACTTATGTGGATTTGTTGCAGTGTTTGAAATTTGTTGATTGCTATTCTTGCTTGGATTCTTTTTTAAGAACTTAAAAAGAGAATTTTGAGTGAAAAAATTCAAAAGTCCATATTATTGAAAAGTTATAAATCAATTGAAACAAAAGTGACAAATTGAAAAGTGTAAACGCTTAGTCGAATTGAAATGTCTTTTTATTTTGTTACTATTATTACTTACATTTTTTTTATCATGATGCGATTTAGTGTTAGAGATTATGATAAAGAAGAAATGAGATATGATATAAGGGATAGAGAAAAAGAAAGAAGACTGAAAAATTTAGAGATGGAGGATAAGAGGTACACAATAGAGAAAAGACATAATAAATATGAGAAAAGTGGAAAAAAAGTGCATAGATATATCATATAAGAGTTACATTCAAAATTTTGTATTGGATCCAGAGTATGTAAACTATCTTTATGAAAATGGACATACAAAAGTAGCAAAGAAATTAGAGAAGTTAGTTTTGAAAGAAAAGAAGAAAATATAAGAAAAAAGCGAAATAAACTTTGGTAGTATTTTTCAAATGAAAGAGAAGGAGGAAAATGTTGAGAAACAAAGAAAGAGAAGATCACAATATTTTTTCAACAAAATTTAAAAACTCCATATATTCTCATCCTAAATCTTTGTCAAGTTTGTATAATTCTCTTGAGGTAGAGGTTGGAGTAGTGCATACTAAATACAAATTCCTACAATATATTGATCTTGAAGAAAAAGAGATAAATGAGAGTCAAGTTAAAAAAATCTCCTTAAACAAGAGAGTGATGTGAATGAACCAAAATTAGTGCTTGGAGATGATTGGTCAATGGTTCGTCAAAATATTTTTTCAAAGAAATATTTGGATTGAGCTCTAACAATTTTCATCCTTCTACTACTTTAATTGACGTGTTTTGTTAAATCAAATTAAAACTTTTTTCTACTTTTAAAATTTACTACTTTGGAAATGAATATGTTGGATTATTGAATGAAAAAGGTGAATTAGTGTTTCGCCTTGATGGTACATTTGGAGTTTCATCTACCAGGTGGGTCTTCTCTTTTTGATTTTTGGATTAGATCCTTAATTAAATCTTATAAATAGATTCCTTACCATTATTTTGATTCCTCATCCACTTGTCAATCTTTCAGGTTGTTCCTCATTTCTTCTTCTAGAGAGTAAACATTGCGTCTCTATGAAAAATGAAGTAATTGATTTACGTGAAACCTATGTAAGTTTACCTAAGGGAAAGAAAAGTTTGACTTGATCTTATCAAGTTAAAGATCTTAAATAAAAATGGACTAGAATTCAAAAAGGATAAGAAACCTAGTAAACGTGTAAATCACTTGGAAAATAAGTGTCCAGTTTATAAATGCACACACCGTAAAAGAGTCGGTCATTTAGAACCTTTTTATTTTGATAAATTGAAATGATCTAAAGGTAACAACCATGGATCTTCTGGAACTAATGGACATGGGTCCAAGAAGATATGGGCATCAAAGGTGAAATGTTAGTGTTTTGCAAGTATGCTTTACAGCTCGAAGATTTAAAGAAAATTATCAATAGAGTGATGCAAAGCAAGAGTATACTCCCGAGTATACATATTTTACAAAGTTTCTAATCCAAGGATGAACGATGATGACAAATATCAATCACAGCGACCAAAGCAAATTTTCTTGAGAATATCTCAAGGTTTATGGTCCTCAATGATCAATTGAACGTATATGTGATTGACCTATTAATTTTGTTACTTATTTCAACTCTCTCATCCAATGATGTGTCGAGAAGGACACGCCATAGTATGACTGGCGTTTCCCACTAAGGAAAGTTTTTATCAAGATTTCTTGATAAAGAGGTATACATCATTTTAAGGTTGAAATAATCGAAAAACTTTGATGCAACCTTTAAAATGTGAATTTAATTTTGCTCATCTCAATAAATATTTTTCAAACACAAAAGATGAGGTTTTCAATTGTTTTTAGAAAAGGAGGTGCAAATAAGCTTAACAAGGGTGCCGAAAAGCAACCAAATTTAGCACAAGGCCCAAAAACGCACCAAGGAGGTTGAACTATGTAAGCTCAATCGATTGACACATTATGGAAATCGATTGGAAGAGCTTGGCGCGATTTTCAAATCAAATCCAAGTTAAACTTGTGCCTCAAGCAAATCAAATTCTAACATTGATGAAGAATGCACATAATTTTGAAAAATCAGACAAACTAACTGATTGGGCCTGTAACGCCCCGAATTTAATTAATTATTTAATTAAATTGATCGAGGATTTATTCATTGGAATTAGTTGAAGTTGGAATTTATCGGTATTATTCTAAAGGCGTAATTTGGATTAATATGTTAATTTGAGCAGTTAAGTTGTGATCGGATTTATTAGTCGGATTAGTCGGAGAAATACAATTGCGAGTTGGTATTAATCAAGTTAAGGAGCAATTGTAGTTGTGGATTATTATTGGGAATAATATTTGTGATGTTATGTGATTATTCAATTATGTGTGTTATTTGACTTAATTATGTAATTAGAGTAATATTATGACTTGAGCCTAAGTGAAACAAATATAACTATGAGATTAGATTGTGGGTTAAGCCCATTAGTGAGAAAAGATAGTAAGAGTTAGGGTTTTAGAGATTAAACCTCATAACTCATTTTGTGGAAAAGAAGAGAAAGAAGAGAAATAAGAGAAAGAAGAGAGGAAGAGAAGAAAGCTATGGGATGAAGAGAGGGATGACTCCATTGAAGGAAGTGAAGCTTTTGCTAAGGTAAGGGTGAGGTTCTTACTCTCTAAGGGTTGGCATGATGATGTATATGGTGGGTTAGATTGTATGTTATTCTCCATGGAAGTTGTGTGTAGAGATGTTAGGGTTTATGAACAAATGTGTAAATTTATGGTTTGAAATGTGTTTTAATTGATGTTTGATGATTGTTATGATGTTAGAAGATCCATAATATGTGTTGTATTTGTGTTTATAACATGTATTCTATTGTTGTTCATGATGGTTAGTGTTTTCAGCTTGATTTGGGTTGAGTTTTGGGGTTTTAGGATGGGTTTCGTATGCTGTTTTCTGAGATTTGGGATTTTTTGAAATTGCCAGTTCGCGCCGCGAACTACTGTTCGAGCCGCGAACTGCTTGGCAGAAAGTTAGGTATTTTTGAATTCGCTCAGTTCGCGCCGCGAACTTTGTTGGCGCCGCGAACCCTGTTTTGCAGAACTTTTTCCAAACTTTGAAATGATGTAACTTTTGATCAGTAACTCTGTTTTAGACGCCGTTCGAAGCGTTGGAAAGCTAACGCAACAAACTATACCATGATGTAATGAAATGAACCATATGATATAATTTCCAATTATGTTTATTAGGATTAAGTGATGAACTATGTTGTGTTAACAAATGAAGTATGCTCTTTGCGATGAATTGACACAATTGTGTTGTAGTATAATTTGATGTATGTTTTCTTATGATGATATAATGTTATTGAGATGATGATAAGTACCTTCCTTATGATGAATGAGATAATGATGTATGTGATGATATGCATAATTGATAAAGATGTTGTATGCTATATGTGATTAATTGTGCGTATTTGATATGTATGAGTCGACGACGATGCCATGTGATGAGTTAAGAATATATATGTCTTTATTATGAAGTTGAATATAATGTGTTATGATGATTACTTGAATTAAGGAATATGAAGAATTTGTTGATGTTGTTGGTGATGTGATGAATTGTTGATGTTTGTCGTTAACATGATGAATTGTTGTTGTTGTAACATGATGAATTGTTGTTGTTGTTGTAACATGTTGATGTTTGTTGTTGTTGTGCAATATGTTGAATTGTTATTGTTTCTATAACATGATGAATTTGCCGTTGTTGTTGTAGACCCTATGGTCACTATTGATAAGTTGTATAATGTTGATATGTTGTATTGTGATGTATGGTGAGGTGAATTATTGTTGTATGATGATGCAACATAGTGACGTGATTGTGAAGTGATGCATTCTTATGAATGATGATGATTTTGTTGTTGTTGAAGTTCGACATTATATTGATAATGTTCGATGGTGATTTAGACGATGTTGTGACGTATTGTTTATGTGGTTTGTATGGATGTTGCATTTATTGAGTCACATCCATTGCATAAAGAGACGGTGGCCTTGATGGCAAATAGCGACGGTGGCCTTGATGGCAAATTTTGATACGGTGGGAGTTTTACTCCAAATGGTACCACATGCATTTGCATAAGTCGAATCACATGTGAATTGCATTTGAGTCTTGTTTGATTATGTTTGTGGTGACGTGATGACTTGATGATGAGATGTTTGTTGTGATGTGTTGGAATCTTACTTGTGAATTGCATATATTGTCATGGTTGATTGTTGACATTGTTGCCATTTCATAAGTTGATTATGTTATTTGAGTTGTTGAGTCGATGATCTGTTATTGTGACATGCTGATAGTATAATTGTGAATTTGAATATGTTGTCTTAACTTATTAATGATATTGTTGCCGTTTTGAAAGTTGTATTATATTGATAAGTTGTTTTGCGGTGAAACTTGTTGTAAGATGTTTTGTGATGCGAAGTGGTGAAATTATGTATGATCTATATCTCCTATATTATTTATCATGCATTCCTTTATATTGTAAGATATCTCACCCCTTTGCTGATATTTCCCCTACCATGGGAAATGGGCAGGTACTCAAGATTAGTTGTGGATGTTCGAGGTTATTGATGTGAAGTCTTTGTGTTGCTTTATGGCAAGTCGAGTTGGTGTCCATTGCTCTGATACGTAGCACTCGGGGGGATTAGTAGTTATTACTTGATTGTTGTATTTCTTATGATGATATTTGTGCTGAGTTGAATTGAAAGATGTCTATGAGTTGAAATTGGAAGTTATTGGATAAAGTTTTGTTTCCGAATGCTATGTATCTTTGTTGATTACAATATGAGTATGTTTGTTTGGTTAAGTCGAATTGTGACATCCCATCTTTGATGAATATTTTTAAATGCACTCTGATTTTCGCTTATAATTGCGGGGTAGATTTGGGGTGTTACAGGGCCTTTAGCCAGTCGAATGACACACTAAATCTGAAATGATCTTGATTTGATTTTCAATCATCACAATCCTCATTGATTTCAAGCCAGGAATACATGATCAAATCTTTAGAAGACACACCATAAATATGTATGATCTCTCACTACTTTTCGCATCTCAAAATTTATCTCTTCTAGTTTTCTTTCTTGTGTTAGTTCTTTTGTCATAAGCATCACCATGGCCTCCTCAAGTCAAAAACCCAAATTTACACTAAGAAGAAATGTGTGTGGGATTAATAAACCACAAGCAAGAATAAAGATGACAATTCAAGCCAAAAAAGTAATTCAACCTTGGTACATGAAACCAAAAATTTCAAAGAGTTACAAACCTTATCACCAAATTGTTGAGCTTTCCTTAAGGATTTCTTCACCCAAATAGCTGATAGACCCTTCCCAAGTATAGAAAGAGAGTTATACCTAAACTTGAGACTTATATGAACCTCACTGAAAACATCTGTAAGGGGAGTGGAAATTGACCTTCACAAAAACCATTTTGGAAAAATGATATTTGAAAATGAATTTCTAACCTATACAATACATTATTAGTAGAAGATCATATAAGTCAATCTTTAATTGCATTTTTTGTGAGTACAATAGATATTGCACAGTTTGCGATATGGAACATAAAAGAGTTTTTAGGTTTTAATGTGTAAAAAGAGAAAGAATCTAACCTAACTACTTGGCTAGGTATTTCTAAACATGGTTGTCTTCTAAAGAGATCAGTTCTAACACCTATAAATATGGTGACACGCCCTCTAACCTTTACTCAATAGTTAAGCGAATGAGGCGAATCATCTCTTTAATATAGGAGGCGAACTTAACATGTAAGATTTGAAATGTTTTAGTTATTTAGTTATAATGTGTGTTGACACATCTCGCCCATGTAACCTCGCCTCTCCTTATTTGACTATTCTTTGTGTTGCTTACCAATTGAAGAGTCAAAGGACCAAGATTGGTCTTTATTGAACTTCATTTATAATATTTCAATCCATAAATTATTCACAATTTTTTTAAACAATTTAATTATTCAGTTAATTTGATTATACTTATCGAGTTATGAGAAAGAGATATGATTTTTATTGATTTAAATATAATTTATTTTAGGCTTAAATACACTTTTCGTCCCTGTAAGTTAGCGTGTTTTTGATTTTCGTCCCTGTAAGTTATTTTTTTGGGTTTTAGTCCTTATATTTCAGTTTCGCGTTTGTTTTAGTCCCTAAAATCAAAATCTGTAGGAAATTTCACAAAAAAATCCGCAGGTAACCTGCAGATTTTCCTGCGGATTTTGGCTTTAGGGACTAAACCTCAAGCAAAAAGTAAGATATAGGGATTAAAACCCAAAAAAATAACTTACAGGGGCGAAAATCAAAAACACGCTAACTTACGGGGACGAAAAGTGTATTTAAGCCTTTATTTTAATTAAAGATATTGTCAATAACTAGTAAGATACCCGTGCTGAAGCACGGGTAAATTTATTTGATATTGTATAAAATTTAATTAGATACATATTAATTTAAAATAAATTGTTTAATTATAAATGAAAAAATCATATAAATTCAATTATAATAAATAATTATATATAAAAAATTGTAACTTGGAGAAAAAAAAATGAAATTTTAACATTTAAAAATAAAAATTATCTCTCAATTAATAGTAGTTGTTGATTAAAATAAAATAGATATTGTATTGATAATGACCCGTGAAATAAAAAAAATCTTTGAAGCAATACAAAATATATTTAAATACAAATATAAAATGAATAATAATCATATAAATTTAATTGCATTAAATAATCATAAAAAAATTTGAGATGGAGAAAAAAAAATATTATCACTCAAATAAAGAAAATGATTGATTAAAATAAAATAGATATTGTGTTGACAGTGACCCGTGATAAAACAAAATTTTTAATTTTATTAAAATTAAAAAATAGATATTTTTAGGAGTAATAAATAAATAGAGAAAAAAATTTAAAAAGAAAGTAAGAAAGTGTGACTAAAAAATGTGAGAGAAATTTTAAATTTTAATTAAGATAGAGAAAATGTGTAATGATCAATTAAAATAAATTAAATATTGTGTTGACTGTGACCCGTAAGATAAATAAATATTTAATTTTATTAAAATTAAAAAATAGATTATAATTTTTGTGGTAATAAGTAAATGGAGAAAAATTAAAATGAAAGTAAGAAAGTGTGGGAAAATGAAATGTGAAAGAAATTTGAAATTTGAAATAAGAGAGAGAAGATGTGTGTTGGGGAGAAAAAGTTGAATGCTAAATATTGCAATTGACATGTGGCAAAAGTCTTCATTTTCATTGGACAATAGAAAAGTGATAGAGTGAATTTGTTAATTACTATTTTGTCGAATTTGTAGTGTAATAATTTTTAGTAAGAAGGGTAATTTTGGCATTTTGGTCAATTTTTTAGTAATATATAGATAGTAGATAATATAAAAATGGGGGGTAATTTCGGTATTGAAGTCTTTCTTCCTCCTTGTATGTTTCCAGTTCCTCTCACATTTGTCTGCTAGTGAAACACCGCAACCAAAAACCCAACAAATGCACTCTCGTCGTTCCCTATTCTACCTTGGTTCATTCCTATCATCAACCCTAAAACCAAACCCTATCCCATTTTCCTCCTCTTCCTCTTCTTCTTCATGGCTATCCCAACCCGGAAACCCACTCATCCACTGGCCACCCCTCCCTCCAAACCAACCCAACCCCGCTCCAAACCCAAACCCGAATTCAAACCCAAACCCTCCTCCACCTAACCCCAGTTTCTCCCCCAACGACTTCTCCCTCATTTCCAATCTCTTCACCAACCCATCCATCTCTCCCGGTTCACACCTCCACGCCGAACTAAACCAAACCGGAATCAAACCGGTTTCCCCTCTCCTTAACGCCGTGTTCCAACATTTCACATCCTCGCCGAAATTACTACACTCGCTTTTCCTATGGGCGCAGAATCAACCCGGGTTCAGACCCGATTCAGCTTTATTTGATTCAGTGGTTAATGCTCTTGCGAAAATGAGGGAGTTTGACTCCGCTTGGACTCTTGTTCTTGATCGCATTGAGAGAGATGACGGGGAAGATGAGAAATTGGTTTCCGTTGCTACATTTGCTATCATGATTCGACGCTATGCTCGTGCAGGTAGTGTAAAGTGTAAACTTTTTTTGGTTTCGGTTTTCAATTTAGGATTTTTTATTGCTCAAATTGAAGTGTGTATTTGAATTAGGGTTTAGATGTTTAGATTTGTCAATAGAAATCAATTATTAACTGTGGTATGTGAATATTTTTGAGTTAGTATCGGTTTGTATCATATTATTTGAGCTTATTTATTGATATAAAAACTTTTGAGATTGTTTGTTAGAGCTTATAGAAAAAACCTATGCAAAGTCCATAAATTGCTTTCAGCTTATTAAGCTCTTCAAAATAGCTTGTGAATAGGGGTGGCAAAACGGGTTTAGCCTGCTGGACATGCCTGTTTTGCCTGCATATTTTGGCAGGTCGAGTTAAAGTTTTATGCCCGCAACCTCTAATATGTCCGCTACATTTTTTTGCGGGCACGTGCATTAACACAATTTTAAATAATTTTCCGCCTTTAGGGGTGCAAGGCCAGTATGCCTGCTCCGCCCTGTCCTCATTTTTCGCTGAACGGACCAAAGTTGTAGGCCTGCACCCTCACCGTCCCTCCCCGTTACTTTGCTGGACGGGCCTAAACAGGGCGAGGATGCCCATTTTTCACCCTTGTGAACACGATTTATAGTTAATATGAAAACAATTTGACTTTATATTTTGTTATAGAAATAGTTTATATATAAGCACTTATATTATAAGCATTTAATGAGGCTGTTTCTCCAAACAAGGCTTACAGTATTGATGTAACATTAAATTATGAGGATATTTTGTTTTCGCCTAAAAAGTAACAAAACAAGTCATTGTTTACAGTAGGGTGCCAAAACCATGCAATTTTAGAATTTTGAAACCGTTCAATAATTAATTTGAGTTTTGTTAATAGCAAGTGATAGTTTAGTTTTGCCAATTATTCTCTTTCTTTTTTGTAGGTATGCACAAGGCTGCTATTAGGACGTTTGAGTTTGCAAAAGATAAGAAGTCAATTGTGGATTCAGGATCAGAAATGAGTTTATTTGGGATATTGATTGATTCTCTTTGCAAAGAAGGGTCCATTAGGGAAGCTTCAGAGTATTTCTTTAGGAGAAAGGAGACAGACCTGGGTTGGGTTCCTTCAATTCGGATTTATAACATATTGTTAAATGGATGGTTTCGAGCAAGGAAACTCAGGCATGCTGAGAGACTTTGGGAAGAGATGAAGAAGGAGAATGTGAGACCGAGTGTTGTGACATACGGTACCCTTGTGGAAGGATATTGTCGGATGCGCCGTGTTGAAAAGGCGCTTGAGATGATTGGTGAAATGACCAAAGAGGGAGTTGAACCAAATGCAATTGTATATAACCCCATAATCGATGCATTGGCAGAAGATGGGAGATTTAAAGAGGCTTTGGGTATGATCGAGCGTTTTCATATTTTGAAAATAGGTCCTACCCTTTCCACTTACAATTCTCTGGTGAAGGGTTTTTGTAAGGCAGGAGATCTTGAAGGTGCTAGTAAAATTCTTAAAAAGATGATAAGTAGGGGTTTCCTTCCAATCCCGACTACCTATAATTACTTTTTTAGGTACTTTTCAAGATGTGGAAAAGTTGATGAAGGGATGAGCCTGTATACCAAGATGATTGAATCTGGACATAACCCGGATCGTCTAACTTACCATCTTGTTTTGAAGATGTTATGCGAAGAGGAGAAGTTAGAGTTGGCAGTTCAAGTTAGCAAGGAAATGAAGCATAAAGGACATGACATGGACTTGGCTACGAGTACCATGTTAACTCATTTGCTATGCAAAATGCATAAGTTGGAAGAGGCTTTTGCAGAATTTGAGAGCATGGTAAGAAGAGGTATAGTTCCTCAATATCTTACATTTCAAAAATTGAATATTGAGCTAAAGAAACAAGGTATGACTGAAATGGCTCGAAAACTTTGCCACTTGATGTCGTCTGTTCCACATTCTTCCAACTTGCCAAATACATATGGTGAAGTCAGAGATGATGCACATGCACGTAGGAAATCTATAATTCAGAAAGCCAAAGCATTTTCTGATTTGCTGAAGGACCCCAAAGAAGTTGATAAGCTTAGAAGTTCATCAAAAGATGCTGTCTCAAGTGCAAACTGTTTGATAGAGGATATTGAGAAAAAGACAGATGTAAGATGAGAGATTTGAGGTCTCAGTACCTGCAGGGAGGCAGTTGTGGATGGTTCGAAACACATGGGAATCCATTCACATTTATTCAGGGTGGAGAGAATCAGAGGGTTTTGTATAAAAATGTCTGTTGTTCCTCCCTATGTTATTAGCAGGCTTCACAACAGTAGCCACTGAACTGATTAACTGTTGTCTAACCAGCAATAGTGTATGAAAACTTAATGGAGTTCTTTATACAGAAAATAGCTCCTTGTTGACAACATTTTGGATATTTATCGAAGGAGGTGGCCAGCAATTGGAGTTAAATTAAGAAGTTCCAGTGGCCTTACAGAGGTTGTGACTTGATTAGTCTTTGTTTTTAGTTGGAGCCATGCATAATTCAGAAAATGTGACTGAAGATCTGTATCTCTAGAGGGAATTTTTGTTTTTGCTGATAAGTTTTCTAACTATATTATTGCTGTTGGAGCTCAGTGAACACTTCTCATGGCCTGTGTTTCCATCACAAAAGGTGACTGAATCCCAGTAATATCCAGATGGATCAAACTGAAGGAGTTGTTTTAGGTGAAATTGTAGTTATATTTAATCTGCCATTAGTTGGGTGACACTAAAGCACTTCTCGAGTGTCCAATAGTAAGTTTAATAACTAGCACTAAAAGTGTAAAAAACTCCTACATACATTTTGACACTTTTAGTATCTCTTATGTCAATCATATAAGTATAGTGTAATTGATGAGTTCTATGATATTCAAATAGTAAATTTGCATACTATTCGAATTTAACTACTTGTATCTCTTACATTTACTAGCACTAATGTGCTTCTTATAAGTCATATTCAACCCTAGGTACATGCCCCACATCATAGCATGAGGAGCATTGCAAACTCCATTTTTTCTTATAAGTATATTAAGTTCAATTTAAGAGGTAGTGGGAGAGTTAATTAGGCTGTCTGAATTTTTTGAATTTATGTGCTAATTTTTGAAACTATTATTTTGTCAGAATTTAACTTGTTCAAATTATATTAAGTTATGTGCTGGAAAATAAAGGCAAAATGTAAAATGACATATATTAATCTGGTTTCCATTGCCAACTTAAAGGTACATCCAGTCTTACTATCTCTTTAGAGGATTTCTACTATGATCAAATACTTTTTACAAGTCTCACATCAAACACTCTAAAGACTGCCTATCTCCAAACCAAGAAAACATAGTACTTCCTTGTTTACAACAAACACCATACACACTATAGTGGAGTTTGAATCATCCTGACTCAAAAAACTTTTTTTCCACAATCACCAAATACTATGATGATCTTTACCAAACACTATAATAAAACACGTAACACTCACTTTTAATGATACGTGAAGAACTTATGTAGAATATACAATAATTAGATTCAAATTTGAATTGTTGGTTTTAATCAATATCACCTTTCAACTACATACTACTTAAATGCTCGGACAATGTTAATGTTTAGAAAAATGAGAATCACATGAAAGTGATACGTTGATTCTTGTAAATCTAGTTTTTAAAGTTGTTTACATTGTCTATTTGGTTTCTGTTGTAAAACAACATTTATACACACATAGAAACCTCTATGAAACAAGGCAATACTTTGGAAAGGAACTATGTATTGATACATAAAAAAATGTATATGTTCAAGTGGTAGTCGATTACACAACCGTGGTATTCAATTACAACTTTATGGTAGTCGATTATTGCTCTATATTTTGTTTTGTTTTGAAAAATCACACTTCTAAAAGCCTTGCTTCAATGGTTTTGATGTTTTTACTTTTAAAACACATTAGTTTATATTTGAGTGAAACTTTCTGAGCTTTTAAGTGATATAAGAGATAAATCATAATATTTTAAAGATAACAAATATTTAACCTAAATTCTTTGCCATCTATAATATAAGAAAATTAATGGTTGTGGAAAAGTCAAAAACACCCTTATTTAGTTTTTTGCCACCACATTAAAATTGTGGTTTTTTGGTCTTTGCACCAAAAAGTTCTTAATTTTATTATTAAAATAATACAACTCTTATATTTTATTAAACTTATCAAATCTCTCTCCATTCTCTATTTTTTTTATCTTTCATCACTTTCTCACTTCTTTCTTCCACAAAAAATATTTTATTATTGATATATATTTTTTATATACGAAAAATGATATTCATGATCGAAATATTTTTTAGTCAAAAATGATATACAGGAAAAATTTATTCAAAAAATCTATTATTGATCTAAATATTTTTATATAGGAAAGTTTAATATTTATCCAAATATTTTTGTAAATGATACCTAATTAAAAATAATATTTGTATACGGAAAAATTATATTACTTACGAAAATTGGTATTTATGATCTAAATATTTTTTATTTAAAAATGATATACAGAAAAAAAATCTACTATTGATCTAAATATTTTTATATACGAAATTTACTATTGATCCAAATATTTTTGTAAATGATACCTAAACAAAAATATACGAGAAAAAAATCTATTATTGATCTAAATATTTTTATTTACGAAAAATGTTATTTATGATTCAAATATTTTTTATCCAAAAATGGAATAGGCCAAAAAATCTATTATTTTCTAAATATTTTTATATACGAAAATGTGATATTGATCCAAATATTTTTGTAAATGACACATAAACAAAAATAATATTTGTATATGGAAAAAAATCTATTATTTACGAAAAATGGTATTTATGATCCAAATATTTTTATTCCATAATGGAATACGGGAAAATAATTTACTATTGACCTAAATATTTTTATATACGAAATTTACTATTGATTCAAATATTTTTGTAAATGATACCTAAACAAAAATGAGGCTTGTATACGGGGAAAAAATCTATTATTGATCTAAATATTTTTATATACGATAAATGATATTTATGATCAAATATTTTTGATCCAAAAATTGTATAAGGAAAAAAATATATTATTGATCTAAATATTTTAATATACGAAAATTTAATATTGATCCAAATAATTTTGTAAATGATACCTAAATAAAAATAATATTTGTATATGGAAATAAATCTATTATTTACGAAAAATGGTATTTATGACCCAAATATTTTTTATTCAAAAATGGTATACGGGAAAAAATTTATTATTGATCTAAATATTTTTATATACGAAATTTACTATTGATCCAAATATTTTTGTAAATGATACATAAACAAAAATGAAGTTTGTATACGGACAAAAAAAATCTATTATTAATCTAAATATTTTTATATACGAGAAATGGTATTTATGATTAAATATTTTTAATCCAAAAATGGTATACGGGAGAAAATCTATTATTGATCTAAATATTTTTATATACGAAATAATCAATTAATTATCTAACTTTTTTCTGTTTTTTTAACATTTTTATTTAAAATAAATTATGTATCCAAATTCGTCTAACTGAACAATATTGAATATTAACGGAAACCTGAAGTTACTGATTAAAATATTTTTTATTAACAAGAACATGAAGTTACTTATCACAATAAATATATTGAATATTAACGGGAACATGAAGTTACTTATCATAATATTGAATATTAACGGGAACATGAAGTTACTGATCAGAATATTAAATATTAACGGGAACCGGAAGTTACTGATTCAAATATTGAATATTAACGGGAACATGAAGTTACTGATCACAATATTAAATATTAACGGGAACATGAAGTTACTGATCACAATATTGAATATTAACGTGAACTTGAAGTTACTGACTAAAATATTTAATATTAATATGAACACGAAGTTATTGATCAAAATATTGAATATTAACGGAAACATGAAGTTATTGATTAAAATATTTTGAAATTAACAGGAACGAAGTTACTGAGCAAAATATTAAATATTAATGGGAGCATGAAGTTACTGATCAAAATATTGATTATTAACGGGAACGTGAAGTTACAAAAGGCTATTTACACACAATTTAATCTTGGTGATTTCAATTTTGTTCCTTATTTTTTTTAGACACAATTTAATGTTAATTGTTCTTATTTTTTTCCACAAAATGTTAATTACTTTTAATTTAATTTTTTTCTATTAAAAAATATATATGTGAAACAAATGCGCGTCCCGTACCAGAACCCGTGCGAACGCACGAGTTTGTTACTAGTTTTATAACAAAATTATATTTTGTATTAAAAAAATCGTATTGATCTAAATGTTTTTACGGGTACCAGACATTTTTCTATATATTTAATTATTTTTTTACGGGTACCGGACATTTTTCTATACATTCAATTATTATTTTTTCACGGGTACCAGACATTTTTCTATACATTCAATTTTTTTTATAGGTATCAGACATCTTTCTATATATACATTCAATTATTATTTTTTAACGGGTACCAGAGATTTTTCTATTAAAAAATATACATCTAAAACAAATGCGGCTCCTGTACCAGAACCCGTGCGAACGCACGGGTTTGTTACTAGTTTGTTTTATGATTGATCATAGTCTTCATTTATTTTTTCATTTGTTATCATTATTCTTTTTCTTACTTGTTGTATTTGTCTTAATCAAAACTCTATCCGAGGTCAAGGAAGGAAAGATTCTTCTTCACATTTCTGATATAATATTTTATCTATCTTCCTTCTAAGATATGGAGTAAACTGTCACTCCTTGCAATGTCATCATCTCCCTTGCAAGCACAATCACTATTAAGCTTTATCCACCCATCAGAGGGCTGAGAAGAACAACTATCTATAAGCATTTGTATTTGGCTGGCAACACATCCCCCATTCACCAAGTGGATTTTTCTCCCTTGATTCGTATATCCCAAAATAAAATCACATTGAATTTTTCTATCTCATCACATGTGGTCTTAGGAATCTTTGCACACTTACATATAAAATATAACTAATAATTAATTTAGATAGAATAATTCTTCAGGCCAGACTCATTTATTGTTGCTTCCACCCACTCATTTTTTGTTAAATTATTTAGATAATGTGATTAAACTTTCCTATGCCAACTCTTCCACGCACTAAATTAACGCCCAAATATCTATCTATAACTAATGTGTTGCAGAATATTCTCATGAAATTCAGACAAAATAAGATTAATAATTCAGATTCTTTCTTTGGCTAAACTAATACTCTCTCCCTTCCATCCAATTTAAAAAAAAAAAATTTTTTTGAATTTATTTTTATGTAAATAAATAATATATCTGATCTATATATTGTTTAAATATATTAATTATTTAATATATTTAACAAATAAATTTTTTCTTATAATTAGGACCGGAGATATTACTTGTTTTATTAACTTGACCATATGATTTAAATCCAATCAATTTTTAAAACATAATCCAAAACACAAACCATGTGATTTTATTGGATAGTATAGACGTTTGATTGCATCAATTGATGAGAATAAGGAATCATTTGGAATAGTAACCTACATCATAATACGACACACACATTTCTATGATGCAATCTTGAAAGAGACATACAGTCGGTGCCGACTAGCTTGCTGCCATTGTTAATCTTTTTTATTTAGTAAATAGTGCTACTCTTCTGCAATGAATTTCATTTTTTGTCTCATATAATGGACCAATTTGATTGCATACCTATATGTTTGAATATTTAATAGAATGATCAATTTCATTGACAACTCTTAGATTTTGAATTAATGTCAATTAAAATGTTTTTTAAACTAAACAAATAATATTCATCTATTTAAATTGATAAAATATAACACAGAAACACTTGAATGAGAGGATAGAGTCCCTTCCCTCTTAATCAGAGGTCTTGGGTTTGAATCCAATCTATTCCTTAACTTCTTCCAATAATTGACGTGGTTCTTTATGCGCTGCTTGTTTCTTAATACTTTGCTTTTACAAATTAATAATATTTGTCACGAGTTAATCTAGAATTACGTTGTCCCGACTCTTTCCAAATTGTTCAACAATTTCTATGATTCTAAACAAAGTGTTGTTATAATTGTTTTTTTTTTTTAAAAAAAATTAAATAACAAAAAATAAATTGAAATTTTAGTGTTAACATTGAGAAAATATATTGGGGATTATTTCATCATCCTTCTCTTCATGTACAACCATTAGTTAGTAATGAGATCTTCAACTCATATATTAATACTTGCATTTATTGCTCTCATCGCAACTCATCTCTAGGTCAACGACATGAGATCAACTGTATTACCTAATAGACGATCTCTCGTTCTATTAACCAATACAATAACATTAAGTTTCAACAGTAAATGCATATATCAATGTGCCCTTTAAACAATATCATTTTTGACACATATATTCAACCTAATCATATCTCTAAGCATTAACATTCAATAGATGAATATTTGGATCTAGTAATTAGGGGTGTGCAAAATATCCGGTTTTAATGTCCAAATTCATAACCAAATCTAAGCCACTTTTAAATATCCGGATATAATTGAATGGTTATTAACCGGTTTAGTTATTAATTGTTTGGTTATCCATTCATATAATCCGAATATAATTAAATGGTTATTCACCGGATAAATTATTTTGAATTCGGTTATAATCTGGTTATTATTCAAATCCAAATATTTTAATTCTTAAAATATTAATTTTTTTTTGAAAAAAAATATTTTCGGAAAAAATAATTTTCAAAACTAGATTTTTAAAAAAAACCGGTTATATAATCATAACTAAATTTATAATCGGTTTTATAACCAGTTTTGATTAAAATGTGATTATAGTTATAAATCCAAACTATTTAAATGGTTTTAAAATGGTTATGGTTTGATTTTTGAAAATAACCAACCATGTACACCCCTACTAGTAATGACCACCACCTCTTAAATGTCAAGTCATACTATGAGAACATGGTTTAAGTAGATAGCCCAAAACAAGCATTAAAAATGAAGAATAATCAAAATATATATATATATATATATATATATATATATATATATATATATATATATAAATATATATATATATATATATATATTTATATATATATATATATATATATATATATATATATATATATATATATATATATATATATATATATATATATATATATATATATATATATATATTTATAAAAGATGCTTTGCTGCTAGTGTTTGATGCTTTGTTGTTGGTGTTTGCTGATATATATATATATATATATATATATATATATATATATATATATATATATATATATATATATATATATATATATATATATATATATATATATATATATATATATATATATATATATATATATATATATATATATATATATATATATATATATATATATATATATATATATATATATATATATATATATATATATATATATATAAAAGATGCTTTGCTGCTAGTGTTTGATGCTTTGTTGCTGCTGCAGTATGCTTAGTATGTGAGTATTTTCTTGAATGAGAATTATTTTTTATTTACTCTTGCATAACTTGTGTTTACTTTAATATAATTTGGCCCAAAAATTACAATGTTGGTACAATAATGCTGCTCTGAATTCATCTAAGGAACATTTTAGAAATACATGTCCATAAATCTCTGAAACTTTACATTACATTTTAGAATAATCAATACTCATGAAATTTGTAAACATTTTTTTTCTTCAATTTTATGAGTATTGACTATTCTAAATGATATCAAAACACGTCATTTAAAACAGACCATTTTTTAAAATTTAAAATGGTTTTACTTTTTTTTCCGTAGAAGAGTTGTTTTAGTATTTTTAAAAATATATCATTTCTGTTAATATCTAAAAGTTTATTTATTATAAGGAAAATGCTTATTAGTAAGAAAGTATGAAAACAAGAAAGGCAAGAATTAAATCTCAACCATTCATTACTACCACTACCTCATGATTCCTATTAAAAAAGAAATTAAATTTAAAATCAATTTAAAATTATCCTCTAAAACAATGACAAGTGTTCATTCTTGCATTTCTTATTCAAATCATTTTTACTATATAGCATTACTCTTATTATAATAGTTCATTTTTAAATTTTCATATTTTTATTAAAACTTTATATAAATATATACGCTGAATACATTGTTCACAAATACGTGAACAATATTTTCATATTATTTTGATTTTTTAATATATTTTTTTTTCTAAAACTACTTTAATTAATTAAGTGTTATAAGTTAGTTAATATAATTCATAATTTGATTAATAAGTGTTTTGACTTCAAAAATTAAATCTTACGAGATAAATCAATTTGAGTTAATATTATGTATTGAATTGATTAATACACTTTATAACTTGGTTGATGAGTTTTCAAACATAAAAAAAAAAATAGTAAAATAAAATTGATTAATAGAATGTAAAATGTCATTAATATATTTATAAGTTGGTGTCTGAATATAATTAATAGTATGTGTTTTATTGGTTAAGTGAAATAAAAAAATTGATTAATAAATTATAAAGTAAAATAGTTGATTAATAATATTTATTTTTGTAGTTAGCACAATTGTTAAGTTGGTTAAACGCATAATTTTATATTTGTATTATAAAATCAAATTTAAAATTGAATAACTTTTAAAAAAAATATTTTTTAAATAAAATATTATTTTATTAAAACATACTGTTTACAAAATAAATGAACAGTAGTGTAGATATTAGTGTAGAAAGGGGTGCCAAAATAGGCAAACTTATTATAGAAATTACATATAAAAAAACTATTTTCATAAAGCACATGGAACGATGATTTTTTTCATAAAAAATAGGAGGTTTTGTCGTATGCTTTGTACTTAGCATTTCTTTCACTTGGAGCTATATGGATTTCACATTTGGTGATTTTAGATATTTGAGACCTAAAGATGTATTGAATCGGTGGTCGACTAAACCAAAATTATAATAAAAAAAGAAACAAATATTTATTTATTTGAAGGGTGGTCCTTACTTGTTTTATGAATGTTGTGTTGTGTGTAAATGTCTAATTTGGTAAACATAGGCAAATACAATTTTGGTAAGTGTATGTTTGATTTTATCTTTGATAAAAAACAAAAATAATTTTAAATGTGTAGAATTCAATTTAATATATATATATATATATATATATATATATATATATATATATATATATATATATATATATATATATATATATATATATATATATAAAACAAATAGATTCTATCTAAAATTATTGATCTGAAATTTTAAACATAATATTTATGTTTCATATTAAAATTTATTATTCAATTTCTTTAACACAAATATATCAAAATACAAATTATTTTATTTTCGACTAAAAGTTATATTAAAAATTTCGTTTAAAATGAATAAAACTATTTTGCTTTAGATATGGTCGGTTAAAAAGCTGTTAAAATGGGCTAATCCATATGGATTGGCCCGTCAGACCTGAAAAATCATAAAGATTGAACCTTAAAATTAGAGTCTATATTTTCAGGATTTTTTTAGCCCGACCCTAAAAAGCCCGCTACCTATTAGGGCTAACCCATGAGCCCGCATTATTATAGATTTTTAAAATATATATTAATATTTAAATTATCTTACTCCATAATAACATATAAATTTTTCCTACTTCACTAAATTTTATCTCTATTCTATTCAATCTTTCTCTTTTAAATATTATACATTAATATAACCAACATTTTTTTATCGTATTATATTAGTTTTTCTATTATAATAAATATTCAAGTATTATTTTATACAATTGAGACATATATTGTATTTAGAAACTCATTATAGTGTTTATAAGAGACAATAGTACTTAAAAATGTATTATGTTTAAAATAACATAATTTTTAATTTTATTTTATGGAATTTTTATTTTAAATTTTTTAAATAAAAAGTCCATTTAAGGCCGAGTAGCCCGAAGCCCATCTATGGCCAGACTCGGGCAGTAAATCTCAAGCCCATATTACACGTGGAGTTTTTGATTCAGCCTTAAAAAATCCAGGGCCGACCCGTTTAGGACCGGATAACCCATTTTAACAGCTCTAGTCGGTTAGACCATTTTTTTAAATGTCTCAGTAAATTTTATTTGGTTATCAATTTTTTTTTTTTAAATTTTTAAATATGAAGAGATATTCTTACTCCAAGAGTAAGTTTAAAACACCTACTCTAAATTTTAACCCTTGATTTTCATTAACCTAACGGTTTTAATGAATCATTTAATCTAATTATTTTTGAAAATATATTTTTATATAAATAATCAATTAAAGCTATTAGATTAATAAAAATAAAGAGTTGAGATTTGGAGTAAGTGTTTTAAATTATTCTAAGAGTAAGAATATATATATATATATATATATATATATATATATATATATATATATATATATATATATATATATATATATATATATATATATATATATATGAAAAAGTCTAAAATAAGACCCACATATCTCGTATGCTCTATTGAATCTAAGGTATAAATATAATTACAAGAGGAATTAAGGTTCACAATCTCTTTAATCTTCACTTTTACTATGATTGTTTGGGTCCCTAAAGTGACTTGAGCGTTAGAGTGCTAACCATGCATGTACCCTTCTTTTTAAGTCCACCGTACAAAAGAGATTAGCCACACTAGTTAAAGATCAACCTCTTCGATTCAAGGTGCTTCATGATCGTAACCTTCAGTCTATGGAGTTGCATCACCAAATCGCTTACGAAGTTTCGTTCCATCGTAACTTCTGCAATCTTCTTCTTTTCTGGTTCTAGAACGGAATAATGACGTTGTTTATGTGAATCAACTTTTGATTCCTATGATTTCCACTAGGTCAAGTTTGATTCTCAGATTTGGAATCCAAAAGCATCTCTGGTAATGAACTCGAGATTTCTTGGAGTCAAGATCTCAGATCTGCGGTGTTTGGATCCATCAAACTCTAATCCAACTCCGATCTATCGCTCATCTTAATCTTGAACCACTGTGAGGACGCCAAAAGATCTCTTTTGATCGACGTCATTCCGACCGGTCAAGTTCAGTTTGAGCTCAGGCCGACCAGGATTCTTGATCTCTAACTTCTTTCGAGACTTGTTAATAGATCCCCTTGGATCCAGGTTCAGGTTTGCATAGCTAGGATCGATCGAGTTCCATTTCACCTTCTCCCGAGCAATATTTTGGGTCCTAAACCGCCAAATAAGTCCTGAGATAGATCTTCTCAAATTCAGTTTTGGGTTTACCACGGATCCGAACAAAGACATAAGAGATCAGATCCGAGAGATGTCACTAAACAAAGGCCACTGTGACCGGTCCATATCGGATGTATCATCATCGTTAAAGCCTCATACCAATGTCTCATCATCGTAATGACCAAAACCCGGTCCCAAATGGTCACAAAATAACTGGGACAATAGAATTATAAAGTAGTTATAAGGTGATTGGCATCTCAGAGTATGGGGCAACTCGGAAGATCAAATAGTCATGCTAGGTATCAAACCCAGTAGTAAGTAAAGGCCATATGGCTCTCCATCTAAACCCAAAGCCCCTAACACCCCGACACCGTTATTAAGAATATACTATAAGCATGGTCGGGGTGTACATCAAGAAGAGGAAAGGTATTTTGTTTACCATGGGTGTGCCAAGCCAGAAGAGCATCGAAGGTCCTTCGGCTAACACGAGTTCAACACTTGGATTCCTTTGATCCTCGATCGAACGATCAGGCAACCTCAAATTCTTAAAGAGAGCTTAAAAAACCAAAGGCGTCGGGCCACCTCAACCACGAGAAGCACAACACCTCGGACACTTCCATCAAATAACGACCGTCTCCGAAGCTAAAGACTCGACCCTCTGTTAGAACAAGATTTGTTCTTATCAATTATCTTAGTTTTGATGATAACAATAATATGAATTTTGCTTAAGATAATATGGTACTCTAATCCAATGCAATTTCCCTTTCAGGAAATATATATAAAGAGTACGCATAATTCAGCGCTCAGAAGTTGTATCTCAAATGGTTCAGCATGCAACATCAGAACATGGTCTGGCAAGACATCAGAAGATGGTCGAAGCAGAATCAGAACATGGGTCTATGGAAGCATCAGAAGAACATGAGATCAGAAGCACTGAAGATCAGAAGATGGTATCACGCTCAGAAGCACTTCAAGGTCAGAAGATCAGAAGATGCTATGCACCAAGCTGTTTTGACTCTGATGATATTCAAACGTCGTATTCACAAACATCAGATCAGAAGGAAGTACAGGTGGCAGACTACGCTGACTGACAAAAGGAACGTTAAAAGCTACTAAAGGCTACGTCAGTAGACACAGCGTGAACAAGGCTCGAGGTAGTTGACAAAAGCGTATAACATTAAGTGCAATGCTGTACGGAACACGCAAAGCATTAAATGCATTCAACGGTCATCTTCTCAACGCCTATAAATATGAAGTTCTGATGAGAAGCAAGGTTAACGATTCTGCACCAAAACAACTTATATCAAACTTGCTGAAACGCTGTTCAAATCTAAACTCAGAATCTTCATCAACTCACTACATTGCTGTTGTAATATTTTAGTGAGATTAAGCTTAAACGTTAAGAGAAATATCACAGTTGTGATTATCGCTTTTAAGAAGCATTTGTAATACTCTTAGAATTACATTAAGTTGTAAGGAACTAGAGTGATCAGTGTGATCAGTATACTCTAGGAAGTCTTAGCAGTTGGCTGAGCAGTTTGTAACTAGAGTGATCGTGTTGATCAGAATACTCTAGGGAAGTCTTAGGAGTGAACTAAGCCTAGAGTGATCGTGTTGATCAGTAGACTCTAGAAAAGTCTTAGAGGGTATCTAAGCAGTTGTTCCTGGAGTGATCAGTGTGTGATCAGAAGACTCTGGAAGACTTAGTTGCGGACTAAGTGGAGAACCATTGTAATCCGTGCGATTAGTGGATTAAATCCTCAGTTGAGGTAAATCATCTCTGCGGGGGTGGACTGGAGTAGCTTCGTTAACAGCGAACCAGGATAAAAATAATTGTGCAATTTATTTTTATCGTCCAAGATTTAAAGTCACACTTATTCAATCCCCCCCTTTCTAAGTGTTTTTCTATCCTTCAATTGGCATCAGAGCGCCGGTTCTAAGGTGCAAGCACTTAACCGTGTTTAGAAAAGATTCAGGAAGAGAAAAACGCTTCATTTAAAAGATGGTTGATGAAAGTGGAAAGTCTACATCTACACCTGCATCTACATCTGGCTCTGCTGAGCAATACAACGGAAACAATGGTTATACTAGACCGCCGGTATTTGATGGTGAAAACTTTGAATACTGGAAAGATAAACTGGAAAGTTATTTTCTGGGTCTAGATGGTGATCTATGGGATCTTCTAATGGATGGTTACAAACATCCAGTAAATGCCAGTGGCGTGAAGCTGTCAAGGCAAGAAATGAATGATGATCAAAAGAAGCTTTTCAGGAATCATCATAAATGTAGAACTGTTTTGCTGAATGCTATCTCTCATGCTGAGTATGAGAAGATATCTAACAGGGAAACGGCCTATGACATATATGAGTCCTTGAAAATGACTCATGAAGGAAATGCTCAAGTCAAGGAGACAAAAGCTCTTGCCTTAATCCAGAAGTATGAAGCCTTCAAGATGGAGGATGATGAAGACATTGAAAAGATGTTTTCGAGATTTCAAACTCTGACTGCCGGATTGAGAGTTCTTGACAAAGGATACACCAAGGCTGATCACGTAAAGAAGATCATCAGAAGCTTACCCAGAAGGTGGGGTCCTATGGTGACTGCATTCAAGATTGCAAAGAATCTGAATGAAGTTTCTCTGGAAGAGCTGATCAGTGCCTTGAGAAGCCATGAAATTGAGCTGGATGCAAATGAGCCTCAAAAGAAAGGTAAGTCTATTGCATTAAAATCTAATATCAAGAAATGCACTAACGCTTTTCAGGCCAAAGAAGAAGATCTTGAAGAATCAGAATCTGAAGAAGAAGATGAACTGTCCCTGATCTCCAGAAGGCTAAATCAACTCTGGAAGACCAAGCAAAGGAAGTTCAGAGGCTTCAGAAGTTCAAGGAAATTTGAACGTGGAGAATCTTCTGATGAAAGAAGATTTGACAAGAAGAAGGTCATGTGCTATGAATGCAATGAGCCTGGACACTACAAGAATGAATGTCCAAATCTTCAGAAGGAAAGTCCCAAGAAGAAGTTTCATAAGAAGAAAGGTCTTATGGCAACCTGGGATGAGTCAGAAGATGATTCAGAAGATGAGCAGGCCAACTGTGCGCTGATGGCGACAGAAGATGACGGATCAGAATCTACATCAGAATCAGATTCTGAAGAGGTATTTTCTGAACTTACTAGAGATGAGTTAGTTTCCGGTCTAACTGAACTTCTGGAACTCAAGTCTCAGATTAGTCTCAAATACAAAAAGCTGAAAAAGCAATTTGAATTTGAAACAAAGAAGCTTGAGTTGGAAAATTCTGAATTAAAAGACAAACTTTTAAAATTATCCAATGATGTTGGATCTCCTTCTGATTCAGAAAAATCCACTCCGAGTCTAAACCATATTCTGAAAGAATATGATTTAAGTTTCAGGAAGTTCTTATCTAGAAGTATTGGCAGAAGTCAGCTAGCTTCTATGATATATGCCGTATCTGGAAACAAAAGAGTTGGCATTGGTTTTGAGGGTGAAACCCCATACAAACTTGAACCTGTTGATGAAATGAAAATTACATACAAGCCATTGTATGATCAGTTCAAGTATGGCCACTCTCATGATATTAGGCACACTTCACATGCACAAAGTTTTCACATAACACACACCAAGAAGCATGTGACACAACCTAGGAAATATCATGAAACTCATATTAAAAATTATCATGCTGTTCCTCCTATTGCTTATAATGTCAAACCCAAGTTCAATCAGAACTTGAGAAAATCTAACAAGAAAGGACCCAAGAAAATGTGGGTACCTAAGGATAAGATTATTCCTATTGCAGATATCCTTGGCTGCAAGAAGGACAAAGCACAACATGTCATGGTACCTGGACTCTGGATGCTCACGACACATGACAGGAAGAAGGTCTATGTTCCAAGACCTGGTGCTTAAGTCTGGAGGAGAAGTCAAGTTTGGAGGAGATCAGAAGGGCAAGATAATTGGCTCTGGAACTATAAAGTCTGATTCAATCTGAAAAAGAGTGTAAAATCATAAAGGTCAGAAGTGATCATGGTGGTGAATTTGAGAACGGATCCTTTGAAGAATTCTTCAAAGAGAATGGTATTGCCCATGATTTCTCTTGTCCTAGAACTCCACAGCAAAATGGGGTTGTAGAGCGAAAGAATAGGACTCTGCAAGAAATGGCCAGAACCATGATCAATGAAACCAATATGGCTAAGCATTTCTGGGCAGAAGCAATAAACACTGCATGCTATATTCAGAATAGAATCTCTATCAGACCTATTCTAAATAAGACTCCTTATGAATTGTGGAAGAATAGAAAGCCCAACATTTCATATTTCCATCCTTTTGGATGTGTATGCTTTATTCTGAACACTAAAGATCATCTTGGTAAGTTTGATTCCAAAGCTCAAAAGTGTTTCCTTCTTGGATATTCTGAACGCTCAAAAGGCTACAGAGTATACAATACTGAAACATTGGTTGTAGAAGAATCAATCAATATCAGGTTTGATGATAAGCTTGGTTCTGAAAAACCAAAGCAGTTTGATAATTTTGCAGATTGTGATATTGATATATCAGAAGTTGTTGAGCCAAGAAGCAACGCATCAGAAGCAGAGCTCCTCAGAAGCAAAGAACCAGAAGATCAAGTATCAGCTTCTCTGGAGGATCTAAGCATTTCTGAAGAACCATCTGTCAGAAGATCATCCAGACTTATCTCTGGTCATTCAGAAGATGTCATTCTTGGAAAGAAGGATGATCCAATCAGAACAAGAGCATTCCTTAAGAACAATGCAGTCTGCCAATTAGGTCTTGTATCTTTGATCGAGCCAACTTCTGTTGATCATGCTCTAGAAGATCCAGACTGGATAATTGCTATGCAAGAAGAACTGAATCAGTTTACAAGGAATGATGTTTGGGATCTTGTTCCTAGACCAGATGGATTCAATATAATTGGTACAAAATGGGTCTTCAGAAACAAGCTCAGTGAGAAAGGTGAAGTGGTAAGAAACAAAGCCAGACTGGTGGCTCAGGGTTATAGTCAGCAAGAAGGGATTGATTATACAGAAACCTTTGCACCAGTGGCCAGGTTAGAATCTATTCGTCTATTAATTTCTTTTGCCACTCAACATAACATCACTCTCTATCAAATGGATGTTAAGAGTGCCTTCTTAAATGGTTATATAGATGAAGAAGTTTATGTCCATCAACCTCCTGGTTTTGAAGACTCTATGTCTCCGAATCATGTGTTTAAACTAAAGAAATCATTATATGGATTGAAGCAAGCTCCCAGAGCTTGGTATGAACGCTTAAGTTCTTTCCTTCTAGATAATGGTTTCACTAGAGGAAAAGTGGACACTACTCTCTTTTGTAAAACCTTTGAAAAGGATATTTTAATTTGTCAAATATATGTAGATGATATTATTTTTGGAACATCTAATGCTACACTTGGAAAGGAGTTTGCTAAGTCTATGCAGGCTGAGTTTGAAATGAGCATGATGGGAGAACTCAAGTATTTCCTTGGAATACAAATAAATCAAACATCAGAAGGAACATATGTTCACCAAACCAAGTATGTGAAGGAACTTCTAAAGAAGTTTAATCTTCTGGACTGCAAAGAAGCCAAAACTCCTATGCATCCAACATGCATCCTAGGTAAGGATGAGGTAAGTAAGAAGGTAGATCAGAAGTTATACAGAGGTATGATTGGATCTCTTCTATATCTGACTGCTTCTAGACCTGACATTCTGTTCAGTGTTTGTTTGTGTGCTAGATTCCAATCAGATCCTAGAGAATCTCATTTAACTGCTGTTAAGAGAATTCTAAGGTATCTGAAAGGTACTACTAATGCTGGCTTAGTTTACAGAAAATCTAAAGAATACAACTTAGTAGGATTCTGCGATGCTGATTATGCTGGAGACAGAATTGAAAGAAAAAGTACTTCAGGAAGCTGCCAATTTCTTGGAAGTCATTTGATCTCTTGGTACAACAAGAAGCAAGCAACTATTGCTCTATCAACCACAGAAGCAGAATATGTAGCTGCTGCTGGTTGTAGTACACAGATGCTATGGATGAAGAGTCAGTTAGAAGATTATCAGATATTTGAGAGTAACATTCCTATATTCTGTGATAATACTTCTGCTATATGTTTATCTAAGAATCCTATTCTTCATTCAAAAGCTAAACATATTGAGATTAAACATCATTTCATAAGGGACTATGTTCAGAAGGGTGTCATATCTTTAAACTTTGTTGATACAGACCATCAATGGGCTGATATCTTTACAAAACCCCTGGCTGAAGATAGGTTTAAGTTCATTCTGAAGAACATCAGTATGGATTTATGCCCAGAATGAGAAGATGAGAAGTTCTCATGTATGAGTATCTTCTGAAATGAATGTGGAACATTTTTTTTTGTCAGAAGTTCTGATTGAAATCTTCTAGAAATTATGATTCGGTTATTACTAACGTTTCATTGCCTAAGTTGATTCAGAACCTCTTTTAAAGCAAAACAGCTGTTACGTTTTATCTCGGGATGGTAAACCTGTCGTTACTATTCATGGATAAGCGCGCGTGCAGTTGAAGGGACGCCGACCATAGGTAACTGTGCTAGTCACCTCATTTGTCTTTATTATCTCTCCTCACGTCACGTAACATTAAATGCTATTCCTCATTCGTTTCACTTTATTTTCTTTTAAATTCTCTTCAAAATGGTTTTTGGTTTCCTATCTCTTTGTCTTCCTCTTAAAGTTTTTTTTCTCTCTCTCTCTCTCTCTCTCTCTCTCTCTCTCTCTCTCTCTCGTTTTTCATTTCTTCTCTCAAAACCTAGCGTTCACTCTAAGTCTGTTGAAGCTCCATGACTCAAAGGCGACAGATCTCTGTGCATCTCGGGATGGCTCTTCTAATACCGCTCAAGTCAGACTCTTCTTTGATGTTGTTATCAACTTTCATCCAAAGACAGAAGACTTTCTTGAGTTATGGGAGGAGGTTAAGAATGATATTCTTGACTTCTATGTTGATGGAAAGCCCCGTTTGCAACATTAGCTCTCTGTCTGTGAACTGTCCCTCACTTCCTCCTTGGTTCTGGGATCTCTCCTACAGTGGAGGTTTCAGTCTGGAAGACAAGAAGTCCTCCGGGATTCTTGATGGGTTGACACAGAGCGTGTCTAGCTAGGGTTCTGTTTTTAATTTTTGTAGTGATTTCCTCTTTGGGAACTCTACTTTGTATTTGCTAGGAATGTTTTCCATCTTGTTAAACATAGGAATCTTTTGTAATATCCTTTGATTATCAATGAAAAAGTTTCTTTGTTTTACATTCCAGTAAATGTTTTCTTTTGTCGTTTTATACATCTGAATTCTTTTTTAAAAATATTCTTTTTGATGTTATGACAAAAAGGGGGAGAAGATAAATGATAAATGATTTGATTAATCTATCAGTTGCTGGGTAAAGGCTCCCACACATTCACTAACAAGAACTGCAAGTTCTATATGGTTTGAGTGTTTTGCAGGTACAGAGAAGTGAAGTGAATCTTCAGAAGCAAACACTAGAAGCAAAACCATAAGAAGCGTTATTCTGTAAAAGGAATAAGCTCTTGGAAACTGAAGCAAGCTGAGTGCTGTCAAGCTTCAGAGATCAGAAGCAAGAAAGAAGAATGAATCAGAAGCACTGATAATAGAATTTGAATATCATTGTCTATCCTGTTCTGACAAAATTCTATTTGCTCTGATACATATAATGTTATGGCTCTGATACATTATTTGCTCTGATACATTATTTCAGCCTATATGGCTCTGATACATATAATGTGTTCAAACATACATTTTATGTTCTAACTCGTTCATGCTGACTTTTGTCGTTTAGTTTTTGTAATGTAACATTTCAGGATGTAGAGATGCTCTGATGATGCTCTGGTACATTCAACAATGTTCTGATACAAATCTAGCATGAAGTGATGTTGGTAGACATTCAAAGTTCTGAAGCTATCCGAGGGAAGCAGAAATCAGAAGATGTGAATGTTCTAAAAAGATCCAGAAAATTCAAGTTCTGAAGCTGTCCTGAATGGAAGCAGAAGTCAGAAGCTGTGAATGTTCTGAAGATCAAAGAAATTCAAGTTCTGAAGCTGTCCACGATGGAAGCAGGAATCAGAAGCTGTGAGTGTTCTGAAGATTAAAGAAATTCAAGTTCTGAAGCTGTCCAATGGAAGCAGAAGTCAGAAGCTATGAATTCTCTGAAGGCAGAAGCTTATATGATCGTCTCTACCGAAATAATCAGGGAAGTCTTTTATCAAAGTTCTTCGAGTATTTATTTCAGGGGGAGATTATTTATCTCAGGGGGAGATTGTTAATCTCAGGGGGAGACATATTCATATGCTTATGCTATAGCTGTGTAATTTGTCTTTTGCCGTCTACTCTTTCTGATCGCAAATTCATATCATTTATATATGTTTTTGTCATCATCAAAAAGGGGGAGATTGTTAGAACAAGATTTGTTCTTATCAATTATCTTAGTTTTGATGATAACAATAATATGAATTTTGCTTAAGATAATATGGTACTCTAATCCAATGCAATTTCCCTTTCAGGAAATATATATAAAGAGTACGCATAATTCAGCGCTCAGAAGTTGTATCTCAAATGGTTCAGCATGCAACATCAGAACATGGTCTGGCAAGACATCAGAAGATGGTCGAAGCAGAATCAGAACATGGGTCTATGGAAGCATCAGAAGAACATGAGATCAGAAGCACTGAAGATCAGAAGATGGTATCACGCTCAAAAGCACTTCAAGGTCAGAAGATCAGAAGATGCTATGCACCAAGCTGTTTTGACTCTGATGATATTCAAACGTCGTATTCACAAACATCAGATCAGAAGGAAGTACAGGTGGCAGACTACGCTGACTGACAAAAGGAACGTTAAAAGCTACTAAAGGCTACGTCAGTAGACACAGCGTGAACAAGGCTCGAGGTAGTTGACAAAAGCGTATAACATTAAGTGCAATGCTGTACGGAACACGCAAAGCATTAAATGCATTCAACGGTCATCTTCTCAACGCCTATAAATATGAAGTTCTGATGAGAAGCAAGGTTAACGATTCTGCACCAAAACAACTTATATCAAACTTGCTGAAACGCTGTTCAAATCTAAACTCAGAATCTTCATCAACTCACTACATTGCTGTTGTAATATTTTAGTGAGATTAAGCTTAAACGTTAAGAGAAATATCACAGTTGTGATTATCGCTTTTAAGAAGCATTTGTAATACTCTTAGAATTACATTAAGTTGTAAGGAACTAGAGTGATCAGTGTGATCAGTATACTCTAGGAAGTCTTAGCAGTTGGCTGAGCAGTTTGTAACTAGAGTGATCGTGTTGATCAGAATACTCTAGGGAAGTCTTAGGAGTGAACTAAGCCTAGAGTGATCGTGTTGATCAGTAGACTCTAGAAAAGTCTTAGAGGGTATCTAAGCAGTTGTTCCTGGAGTGATCAGTGTGTGATCAGAAGACTCTGGAAGACTTAGTTGCGGACTAAGTGGAGAACCATTGTAATCCGTGCGATTAGTGGATTAAATCCTCAGTTGAGGTAAATCATCTCTGCGGGGGTGGACTGGAGTAGCTTCGTTAACAGCGAACCAGGATAAAAATAATTGTGCAATTTATTTTTATCGTCCAAGATTTAAAGTCACACTTATTCAATCCCCCCCTTTCTAAGTGTTTTTCTATCCTTCACCCTCTAGGTCAGTCGGCGGTAAGTCCGTCTGGACAAAATATCCGAGGAAGGGATCTCTCTATATATAGTTATTATATTCTTTTATCTTTGTTATTTGTCTTGTTCCCTCTATAAGGCACTGAAATGGGAGCGCACGTATCAATGAATTGGGGTAAAACCAAGGTAGTTGAATCCCGAAATAGAGAAATTAAGGGGTGTTGTCAAAGACATATTGTACGTTCGACTAAAACAATCAATACCCCACATCGTCGAGCACGCTTAAAGATTTTAGGGTAATTGTCATAGACGCTTTGTACGTATGACTAGTCATACAATCAATTCTCCCAAGGGTGCTTACGGATACTCTTTGCACGTCCTACTACAACACTAAATACTCCAAAATGTCGAGCACACTTAATGATTTCAAGGGAGCTGTCAAAAATGCTTTGTACGTCCGACTAAATAAACCAATTCCTTCCAGGGATACTTTCGAAGACGATTTGCACGTTCGACTACATCAATCTTATTCCAATTGGAACTTTTGGAAAAGTTATTGAAGCACTCACTAATTGTGATGCATAGCCGTTTCCCCACCATCCATTTCTTTAATTAGAATTTTGTTATAACATTATGTTGCATAAATATTTCCAGTTGTGAAATATTTTTAATTTTATGACTCGCTATATCCATGACTAAATCAATATATTTAACACTCACTAATTTTTTAGATATTGATTAAAATAAATGATTACACATACTGAATTCCACACTTCATGCTAGAGAACTTTTTTTGGTACATGGAAATTTAGTTACGCTTACAAGCAAATTTCAGCCATACCTCAGAGAAATTATCATCTGATAGCATATTAATGCTGATGTCTTTAATGAACCCAGAAGCTTGCAAGAGAATTTCTCCTTCCACTCTTAAGCTATTTTTTATGCACGATATATTAACAATATTTTAGCTAATTAGAAAAATAAATTTCATGATATAAACTCACATGTAAGTATTAGTCTTATTTGTAGCACTATATATGTGACTTCAAAATGAGATCAAATGAAATAAGATTATTTAGTTCACTTATTTGTACTACATAAAAGTGATATCACAACATTTAAAAAAGGGACACTACAACGTATGACCAACCGTTCTGAGATAAGGGGTGGTTGTATGTATGCTGCTTTCCACAACAGGCGTTTGATCGTGGTTATATGCTAGCTAGCACGCTACCTATCACAACGATTATACTAAACAATCGTTGTGATATATATTTAGTTCAATGGTTTGAAACCCAACAACAACAATTTATTTTGAATATAATTAACATTTCACCATGGTTACAGAAGAAAACCGTTGTGGTATGTACTCTGAATTTATTATAAAATATGCAGATTTCTTATTTTTCCCTACACCTCAGTAAACATAAAAAACCATAAAAATTGATGTAGAAGATAATAATTTAAAAAAGGGTTAAATATGTTTTTGGTCCCTATTAAAAAAATTACATATTTTAGTCCCTACAAAATTATTATGCACGCAGTTTTAGTCTCTACTGTTAAACTGATGTGTATTTTTGAATGATTATTTTACAGACATGTTTAGAACGTTATAAAAAGTTCCTCAAAAAAAAGGAACTCAAAATTTGATTTCTAAATCGAAATTTGCATTACTTTTATCATTATCTTTTGAAATTTAAAAAATTCATATTTAATTGTTCTTATTTTAAAAAATTATATAATTTGGTAAAGAAATATTTTATAGTATTCTAAACACGTATAAAAAAAATTATTTCAAAAACTTAAAGTTTAAGGGTGATTAAAAGTTTTTATAATTTTAAAAAATAATAGGGACTAAAACTTCATGCATAAAAATTTTATAAGGACTAAAATATATCATTTTTTAATAGGGACTAAAAATGAAATTTAAGATATTTATAGGGACCAAAAACATACGTAACCCTTAAAAAAATTAAATTATTCTTGAAAAACAACTTAAACGAACCACTGTTTTTCAAATTTCATGCATCCCATAATTCATCTCTTGCTATTTAACACATAGAACTTGGTGCAATTCCCCGAGCTATTCAAAGCAACGGTTCGTTCCTAGTTCATTTTGCAAAGCATAAGTATGTTAACTAATTTGGAGTCATCATTGTTATGATCATCATTATTTTAATCGATGATGAAGATTATTTTAGTGAGCCTGATCATTCTAAGAGAAAAAATATTTGGTGAGGATGAAAATTCTGGGCGCTTTTTTTAATAGTATAACTCGTGCCTTACAGATGATATGTACCAATTGCAGAAGGCTCCCGCGTTTACCAATGATTAGGGCCGTATGACTGGCTTGTGTGTCCGGATTCTAATGAATCCTATTGTCCAGATTTGGATACCGACTATAGTTATTGCATAGATAATAGTTGCGACTACTGTCTCGGATACCACTCCTGAGGTGGAGCATCTCACTATTGTGGGGGTTGGCTTTTCTCTTTATGAACTTCATCAATCTTTATCTCCTGTCAAGAGGAGTTAGGATAATTGACCGTCCACTCCTGTTTGAGAGGGTTCTTCCAAACGGGTTCGTCTGTCAAAGGGTGTTCAGTCAAAGGCTCTTACGCCTTTATTTCGACTTCCTTCCATTCTACCCTCTAGGGTACCAAGCACCACAGAGGAATTCGCTATTGTTGTGGCCAATGAGGACCTAACCTTCATTCGGAGGTTATATATAACTCGCAAGCAGGGACTTTTTGTATATGCCTCATTTACCCCATTTAAGGTTGGATCCCTGATCTCTATGGTAGGTGCTGGTCAAGATGACGTACTAGGCTCGTGCAACCTTTCTAGGGAGCGAGATGCAATGGAGGAGAAATGCGAGGTCCTTGAGAGGAAACTTTTTTGAGGCTAAGAAGGAGTTAGCTTAGTTGTGGGAAAAAGATGAGTCTGGTTACTCATTGCAAGAAGAGGTAGATCGGTACGATCTTCCATCCACTTTGTCTTCTCAGATAAAGAGGATGAAGGCTCTCTTTGTTGAGGGAGAGAAATGTTAGAAGAAGGGCTTCTGAAGATGCGACGAAAGTGTTTCAGGCGTTCAAAGTGCATCAGAAAGTTGTTTAATAGTAGAAGAATGACCGACTCATTGCTTTGAAAGATATTGAGGGGGGAGGGGGGGAAGTGGCAGTTGCATGTCTGAAATCTCAAGAGTCCCTTCGACGGGTTGTGGAACATGTATATCGGATCTAGAATCAAATATTAGAGCAGGGGAGAGGATTTTATCCCGGCCTTTATGTCACTGTTGACCAGCTAGATCCTCTATGTATAGCTCCTAGAGAGGATACTGGAGGTGGCTCGGGTGCCTCAAAGTCGGGCACTGATGTCTGAGGGTCTTTTTTCCATTCTCTTTCTTTTTATTAGTTCCTGTAATATTTTTTCCGTGACTTCGAGCCTTGGTTTGTAAATAACATTTATTTTTATTTATATCTTTACCTTTCATGGGCTTGTTCTTTTGTTTTACATCGAGCTCCTTTTATTATGACTTTCAACCGATTGAGAGGAAAATAGCGATAAGGTTTAATTTTGACCCTTGCAATTATTAAATTCCTATGCTAGAAAAGTGGTACAAAATACTTTCTTAAAGTGTAAGTAACCTTAAGTCTTCCGAGAAGCCAATTTTGGCTGTTTTGCTCACAATCATGCCGCATTAAGGGGTGCATCGGTTTAGTGAAACATCGGTTTAGTTTGATGTGTTTGTACGTTGGCTTTGTATTAATGAGACATGAGCTTGGCTCCAAACATTTATGCTTTCAATTGCACTTGTAAGTATTTCGTATTAAACCAGCTAGACGTGACTATATTAGTCATATTCATAGGAATAAGGCATGGGTTTGATTAAGTGCGATTATGTTTTGAGTCATACATACCAATGAGGGACATGAAACAAACTAGATGCGATCATGCTCTTTCGAACTCTGCTCTGTGTCACAGAGAATAATTCCCTGGCCAAGGGTAGGTAGAGGATCCACATCCCTTTCCCTGAGGTAAAGCTTGAATTAAGGTGGATGTCTCCAGACTCCACCTCTCTCGTCCCTTGGATTGGCCAGATCCAAAGGACTGGGGTGCACCAGCTACGCAATATCACATGTAGTTCTTTGGTAGGGGTATTTGAATGTGTTGGAACAAGTTTGGTTCTGCAACTAATCCTTCAATTTTGATGATAACAAGTATACAATGTAAGGAGAATAATTTTGTATTCTAATAGTTAGTTAAGTGCGCAAGATCTGATAATTAGTTATGGACTCTAGGCTAGCAAGTTGTGGACTCTAGACCAGTGAAAGTTCTAGAAATTTTGAACGAGCAACTCTGAACTCTAGACATCAAACACACTCTGAACCAATGATGAATACAAGATGTGTTTACAAGAAAATATACATCTTAAAACTTCAAGTCAAATCGTGAAAGGATCTTATCCAGAATGACTCTGAAGTCTCGCCGTTCTTAAAGTTCTGGAGACACTTCGATCAAGCTTCAACAAATTTATTTAGAAGCCTCTGACTCAAGAAGGTAACTAAGGAGATGAAGTAACTCTGAACTCTGGCCGAACTTCAACAACTTATATTCAGAAGCCGTTGACTCAAGATGTTATCACTGAAGGATGATAGTGTGGAAATATTATAATAATACAAAATCATTATCCTATAGGCTACTTTGCAAAAAGGGTTGTGTGTCACTACCAACTTTTTCAATACGTCTCATCCTTCCTCTTAGTACTGCTAGCGCCACTCTACTACTGTGCATCAAACATCTTCATGCAGCTATGATTTGTGAAATTCCAACTTTACCGTGCGACGAATATATTCATCATCTATATAAAGGAGATACTGAAGCAATTGCAAAGAAGAACCACAACGTATATAAACAAAGAAAAGAAAAATCAAGAGAGAAACACTAAGAGTAAAAAGTTGAGAAACTACACAAAGAAGAAAGTCGTTGTTATCTTGAAAACTTCATAACTTTTATTATTTGTAAATCTTGTTGTATTGAAACTTTGTGTATTAGCATTCTAGGAAGCACTTTGTAAACACAAACCTTGTAATATTAACCAAATTGTTAAAAATTTCTAATGTTAGTTAGGAAAGCATGAATGTAACTTAGCAATGTTAGTTGTTGTCGTGTCAAGTAAAATTTTAATGTTACTATTGTTGAAATTAAATATTTAACGGTTCTATTGATTTTGTTTTTGTTGTTGCTGTTGTTTTGGAAATTTATATGTTTAAAGATTTTATGGATCTTGTTAATGTTTAAAAATAATGTCAATAGACTATTTTATCTCGGGTATTATTCCCAACTGAGTAAAAAGTAACGTAATTTAAAAATCTAAAAAATATTATTGTTGTAGATCGAACCTATGACTAGTACAATTTTTCCTCAGTAAAATTTTACTTGAAGAAAAAAATGGCAAATTTTTACGATGCCGTTTATTATTTTATCTATAAAACAGAGATGCAATTCATTTTTCAACCAAGGTAAAATGAATTTTTTTTAATAGTTAAAATTTTCCTGATATAAAAATTATTTAGATTGTAACACTTATTAAAAGTTGGAAAATACTAACGAGTGTCCTTGGAGTATTTTTTAAATGATTAAAGTAGTAAATTTTTTAAAAAATGTGCGTATTCAATGCACTAAAAATTGAAATATTGATTTTTGTATAAAATAATTTCTTTATTTGATATCCTTAACGAGACCCTAAAAACTTTTTATAAAAAAAAAAACAAGTTAAAGTCTAATATAATAATCTAATATGCACTTTTTCCCATAGACCTAAATGGAGCAATAATTATAATATCCTCTAAATTTCCACTAATGTTAAAAAAACTTTTATTTGTTGACAAAAAACAAGCACTTAAAATGGTCAAACTTAAAAGCTACCTCATAAAGTCATTCAATTAATGAGATCATCTTTGAATAATGATTTTGAGTTAATTTGTCCTCATACTTGACTTGTATTTTAAGTCAAATTATCCATCATTCATGTTGCCTTTTTCACCTGCATAAAATTAAATCAACCAATTCTTGTCAACATGGAACTTCGTTGCAATTGTCAAAATCAGAGATTATATATATAAAGTATTTTCACCTCCACTTTCTGACTATGTCATGTAAATGGGAACTGTCTTTATTTTGTGGCAAAAGGCTTACTAGCTCAAAAG